>NC_047163.1:19485933-19668433 GCF_009819705.1 Hippoglossus hippoglossus | reverse complement strand
CGCAAGATATACTACATGAAGGGTATAAGAAAGAGTGTTGCCTCAAAAAGTCCAGGATGTCACACACACACACACACACACACATACACTTCAAGAGGTCAGCATTCAGCGTCTTTCACTGTATTTCTGTCTCCACTAGGTGCAGAAATACATCCTGGGCTCACAGAGGTTGCGTGGGAGGCTTCACCTGATAAGTGTCTGCAATTCCAGAGGCAATCACATCTAAAAATAACATGTGCGTGCAGCTCAGTGGCAGGTTGGGGCCAAGCCGGGTTCATCTCCTCGCTCCAGCCTCCATGTCACCTGGAGTATCCAATGTAATTTTCAGTGGACACAGTGGTGCATTAGCAGCTGCAGTTAACGTCAAGTTTAAAAGTGGCTGATCAGAGCAACATACTGGATCAAGAGTTGTTTTTTCGACATCTCAGGGAGGTTTGTCACAATTTTTCTGGCCATTTTATATCTGCATTTCATTAGCTACCAAGCTGCCTAACTATGTCATGAATGATAACTGTATGCCTAATCATGACGACCAGGTTCGATGCTCGTTGTGCTTATTGACAGCCAGCTCGCAACAAATCAGAGACTGTGACTGCTCTGTTCGCTTGTTTGGGTCTTTGGATGTGTTTGCTCAGCTTTTTCACCTGATCCTTTGAGATCCAGATGTCCACTGACCAAGATCCATCATTTGGATAAAACATTTGGTTAAAAATGACCAAAATCAAATGTTAAATGTTCCTTAAAACTGCTCAGTCTTTGGCAGTCAAGTGTCAGTTGACATTATATAGAGATATGAAACCATTGATAGGCAACAGTATGAAAGAGAATTACAGTGATTAAATTTGCAGGTATATAAATATATATATATATATATTATAATTTGAAAGTATATACATATATATATATATATATATATATATATATATATACATGATATGTGCCTTCAGTAATGGGGGTGAAATCAATACAAAAAGTTATATTTGGAAGCACTGTTCCAATGTCCTAAACTAGTATAATGCAAATGCAATAAGTTATTTAAAAGTTATCATTAATCATTTATTTTCACATGTTGTTATATCATATTTTATATTATTAACAATTCAAATAGAAGTAAAAAAATGCAGTCTTAAGTTAATAGAAAATGCCGGAACAGTTAGCAAGTTCTTGATTTTACACTGATGTATTTTTTATGATTATTATTATACATTTTTTTATTATTATATTACATTTTATCTTAACTCCTTCTCCTTATAAATCTAGTGGAGACGTAAGTCTGATTTTAAGTATTTGTGGGGTCAAACCTTATTCTGTCTGCAATCGAAATTCAAAGCTGAAGGCCTGAGTTGAAAACTTGAGATCCCCTTTTAAAAGAAATTAGAATATCTTTACTCTCCAGGAAGGAAAAATCAGTGATGGTTTTGTCAACATGGAGTATGTTTCCCCACAATCCAAACCCAATCCTAAATCAGTGTGTGTGGATTGACAGTGTGGTCACTCCTAGTATCTGGTGAGGCCTGTCATTTTCCTCAGAGCCCTGATGAGGACTCATCCGCAGACGCATCATTAGAATATGAAAGAAGAAATAAGGGGTCAGAAGTTTCCTGGATGGCTTTCATGAAAAGTTTTCTTGATTGGGACATTTTGTGACTGTCATCTCCTCCCCCAGCTCCCCCCCGAGCCTGTTGACGATTTGAAGCGTCTCGTGATTGTTTGGCGGTGTCCGAGGCGATCCCGCCACCCGTTCTCCTGTTGGCTCAGTGGATGGGAAGCGGCCAAATCAATCCTGAACTGTCAGAGGCGACGTGGTGCAGGTGTGTGAAAGTGGGAGGATGGGGGAGGGTGTTGAATTTACATTTATATATGAATGTAGATGCCTGCAGCGGCGCTCCCATCAACATGTTAAGACGTTGACATGCTAATCACAGGGCTCGGGGATGCCACCTGTCCAGTGAGGTGAGGGAAAAAGGCGGCCCGGACACACACACACACACACACACACACACACACACACACACAGGGTAACATGTACGTCCTGCTCCTACAGATAACTACCTGCACTAGCCGTCACTCCTCTGACAACACACAATATTATGCAAATAGGTGTCTGTGTGACAGCGTTGCTGCTGTCTGTGTTGCCCACTCTGCCCTGCTGACTGCTGATCAGCCTTACTTACATTCCCTATGTGTCTGCAGCCTGTCTCTCCCTCTTTCCAAACATCTGGTTCCTCCAGTGCAAATTTGTCTCCCCCCCCTTCTATTTCATAGTCTGAATAGTCTTCTCCAGGACATCACACTCTACTGCTCAGTCTTTCTCAACCCTCATATCTGGCACCTCGAAGTTAGCGCCAACTTGAATCAGAATAGAATTTTTTTGGCCCCATTATCTGTTAGGCTATTTGTTCAGCAGTGTGACCTTTGACCTATTGATGCGGCCACTCCCCTCCACTCGTACATGTACTGTAGCTATCAGTGAAACCAAAGCATCAGCCCAGACTGATAAGACTTGACTCCAGACTGACCTTTAAACCTCTGAACTCTCAGGTGACCTCAAAGTGCACGGAGCCAGTCACAACAATCACAGCTGGAGCCGTTTTTTTTTTTGGGAAACTAAATTAGCTGGGGGAAGGGTTTTAAAAGCAGAAACCTGACAAAGGTACCATACGGCCACAGGGTAAATCATACTTTTTCACACATTAAACATGTAAATAAAGTTTATTTTCTGCTTTCTATTAGCTCATATTTTTTAGATGACAACAATTTTAATACCATAGTCATAGCTGTGTTTGAAATATTTGAGTTATAAGAAAACTAATATTGTAGCATCTGAAATCTTTAAGTTTAAACAGGATACTATAGTTTGAACAGTTATTGACTGACCAACAGATAACACCATCTCTATAGAGTTCTGTCTATAGTGGTGCCAACCTAAAAATGAATTCCTGTCACATAACTTTAAAAATAAACCGTTTTTTAGAAAGGATAACTTAGAAACTATTGGTACCAATGTGATGTTTCATGTCACTGTAACTGTTGTTTCCTGTTTGGTTGTCCCTGGCAACAGCTTTTGTAGAGAGCATCAGAGACAGCTGGTATGATAACAGACTGGAATCAGTGTGAACTTCCCTGGAATGTCATCTCTATATGGAATATGATCTTCCTCAACCTCTTACAGTCTGCGGCAGTGTGGCCCACAGTTGAACCTCACACAGTACAGACAGGCCGATGGGCTGCAGTGATTACATCTGTCCCTAGAGCAGGGCCAGAAAAATGGCCCTTTTCCACATTTCTATTATCACATTTGACCTTCCTCTTCCTCCCTGGCCTGATGAAATGAGCATTTAAGGCACACTTATTAAACATAATCTAGTGAAGTTATTAAAACAAGCCAGCTTACTGAGAGATCTGCCACAATTCAATTACCTGTGTAGCTGGAGGGAGAAGCGGCCAGAAAGGGTGACGAGTCTTCTGCTTTTATAGAGCGCGAGGAATGGTGTAGTTAGCGTGGCTTCAATTAACACAATGGGGCTGTGGTGGTAATGAGCGAGTTTGCAATTGGCTTAGAGGAGAGTTGGAGGTTGGCGGCTGTCTGCCGTCGGCGCTGAGGGCAGTGTCGGGGCCACGGTGAGCTCATACTTCCTTGTCACTCACTTCCTAGTTAGTTCCTGGATTGTGGTTTTTCCATTAAAGCCCGAGTCAAAGATATGACACTGTCATTACAGTGCAGGGATGGGAAAAAAACTGCAAAGACAATTTATTTCATTTTTTAGAAGGTCTCTGTTATAAATTACTGTCATTTGCTTGTTTAATTATCTATTATCTCACTTTATGCTATTTTTAGTTTCCTTTCCTTCCTTCATCACTGTCGATCTTGTCGTTTTTTTAAAGGAGCTTTTCCCTCATCTCCTCATTTTTGCCTTTTAGCCCCCATGACACTTTGTGCCACTGGAGGTATGTTAACAAGATACTAGAACACTGACACTGTAGCTGCATCAGGGCACAAAGAGCACCCTCCACAATTGTGCATGGAAATGTTAATAATTCCTTCAGAGGAGAACTATCACATCTATTATTTTGTCCTTGAGGATGTTATTGTAACAATGAAGGCTCCGGGGCCCAAATGATCTTCAGACAATGGTGGAGTCCAGAGGACAGTGGAGGAATAAAGTGTTGTGAAACAAATCACACTCAAAGTTACTTGATAAGGGGTGCGATCATAGTAGTTATTTGGTGTGTGTAACATTCAAGTGTCGAGAATTGCATGTAGATCATGTCGATTTTTATGTTATGAAAGACAGGCTTTCAAATATATCCTATACACAACATCAGAGTTTATAAGACTTTTCCACTCACCCTGGTCAGTACATACGGTTTAGATGACAAGCATTGAGCTTTTATTTCTTGACACAAATTAGTCACCTGTCATTTAAATCGGTTTTATTTTAGTGGAGCTCACTTTTTATTTCCCAGAGCCCCAGCAAGGGTGATGTTGTAGTACTATATAACATGTAGTGGACCACAGCATGTGTGGGTAAATGAACTGCATTTAAATAGTCGATTGACCACGCACAACATTTCACAGTGAATTTGTCATTTACCCATTCGCAAACACTGACGACGCAGCATCAGGAGCAGGTAGGGGTTCAGTGTCTCGCTCAAGGACACTTTGAAGCACTCTCTGAAGGAGCCAGGGATGGAACAGAGAACCTTCTGATTACTAGATGGCCGCTCTATCCTGAACACCGTAGCTGTGTGTGTGTGTTTGTGTGTGTGTGTGTGTGTGTGTGTGTGTGTGTGTGCAGTGAAGTGATGGAGCATTGTATTGAAGCTGCTGTATGTGTTCTGGTAACATTTCTGTCATATCGGATGAATCGCCTGTTCAAAGAGTAGCCACAGTACAGCAGATAGAGCTAAATCATCATAGCTTCAGCTTTAACCAGAGCAATAACCATCCTGTTGCAGCCCTTTCAAAAGGAGTAATGAGCAATGAATGCATAATGTAACATATCACACAATTTGTCTTTACCTTAGAATCTGCAGACATTTTCCCTAAACGTATTATTAACTGAATTGGACCAATACACTAACTATTCCTATGGATCAGGGCAGATGCAAAAAATAATGCAAGGGGATGTGACAGCATATGCAAGGAAAAAGTGCTTCAGCCCCTCCCCCCGCAAAAAAAACAGGTTTTCAGGGACTCTAGGCAGCCTTCTCTCTCATAGGGGGGATGGCAAAATTGACAGGTTGTCAGGGGGATGAATCCCCTCTTATCCCCCTAGAAATCATCCACTGACAATGTCAAGCTCCACCGTGATTCATTTTACATTATCATCTTAAAAGTTTTATGCCTTAACGTTATGGTGCGATACATTTATGATTCAACATGATACTGATGCATGTTTTTCTTTTTCCTATACAGCAATAGGCTTCCGTATTATACACCTCTGAAGTTATACTGTGATTTTATATTATATCTCAGGACCCAGGTTTTATGTTCTCATGTAGGGCAGTCACAATACCATTTTTGTTGCTTTCAGTTAGAATTACCCACAAATAATACAAAATGATTGTGTGTGTGTGTTTGTGTTGGGGGGGTTGACTTATAACAGAATCATTTTTGGTCAGTATGTTCGCACAAACATTGCACAAATGTCAGTTATTACAGAAAAAGCAGTTGCAATACATTTGCTACAGTTTTCAGGAATGCTGTTAAACCGTTGTGTGCTGCTAGTGTAGTTGTAACTTGACCAAACATCAGTGCTTGTAACATGACGGCATCACCTTACATTAAATGTCCTTGTCTGAAAATAAATTATGATATTAAATAGTGAATATTGTTTGATTAGTCATATTTATTTCATGGGCTATTTCGGATGATATAGTATAATAAAAAAGAACATGCTAGTACTCCTTTGGACGTTATTTCCATGGCAGCAGCGATTCAAAGCATTTGTTTCAGCCCAACGTAACATACAGATGAAGTTGTATTGGTCATGACATCAAGAATGTAATCTCTGTTTTTGTATTTGCAGGTCTCTGCTGAGCAAGATGACTTATTTGTGTGACATTTTTTTCTTTGTGTACAGCCCCCCCCCTTCCAATTATTTCTGCTTTATTGAATGTTATTTTTTATGGTGGCCACCAATCTGATAACACATACACAGCCTTAAGGAAAGAGGCTGTAGGTATGGAGTCACAATAAAACAATCAATCAACATTTTGTGTTCCTAAAATTATGGTTTCTCCCATATATCTTTGAACTCGTTTGAAACCTGAACCCAGTCCTGAAGCATTTGACAATATTTGATGAAGGTCACATGATCACATGATACCCTTGAGCAAAAAGACATTGTGCTCTTGACATTGAATTGTATTTGCATATTTGCATATTTTTCTACTTTAGGGACTTTAAAGGCATTCAGTATTACCCCTTAGAAAGTGTTTTCAATGAGGAGAGTATAACTTTTACTTCGAATGTGCATCTTGGTAAATCATTGTTCCTTGTTTGATTGACAGGTGTCTCAGCCTATCATTTCGTGGTGGCAGCTCCACCATCGCCTCTTCCCTTTTGCCCACCCACGGTTACTGTGACAATACTGAACATTTCAATGGATAACAAGAAACCTGTTGTGCTCTTCCTCAGCTGTATTACAATGCAGCTCTGTTTGTCAACTGACAGGCACTCGCCAAAATGTGTCCACATGCATGTGCATGCATCTCTATCAATGTTCCGCTGTGTGTGAGTGTATATGTTTACCTCTGTTTGTTCCAGTGTCTCCTGCAGCACGCTGGGATCCGTGGGTTATCAGTGTAATTGGATCCCCTCCATGTCATCTTGTCGCAGTGTTTGTTGATAGGCCCTGTTTTAATTTGGCCTTTGTCTCTAATCTGTGGTAGCTGGCCCTCACCGCAGTAATCCCTCAGATAAATGGCAGACAGATTGGGTATCTGAGGAGCAGCAGCCATGTGCCCTGGCCCTGTTTGTAAGCCTCTGTAAATACGAAGGTGGAGGCTATTTAATGGGGAAAGCAGAGTAATATAAACGAGAGGGAAATGGATTAGAGAATATGTTCTGGAGCTGGGTTTTCTGTAAGACGCCACAGACACTTCACTCTAATGTCAAATCAAGGTCAACAGAAGGTATCGGCTAAGGTCAGAAGGGCTCCGAGCATTTTGCTGCTATTCCTCTGGGTGTCACTCCCAGAGAAGACACAAGATCTCACTGCTACATTTCAGACCATTTCAACCTAATGACCATTACATCTGACACACAGATTGTGTGACTGCCCCTACTTGCTTGCATCATGGTTACAAAAAGTTTGTTCAGTCTTTATCTCTTTTTATGTCAACATCCCAATCAAGGCAAAGCACTATAAAATGAATATAAAATGCATCTTTAACATGCTTTATATTGTTAGTAATTAATTGCACAGTGAAGCCGTACAGTGTTCTGTTGTCCTGCATCCACTTGTAATGAAATGTGGCAGGTGAGGATTGTAAAGGATGTTGCTGATCATAGCGCACCTCTCTCAGACACATCATATTACACATGATGTTCAGCAGGAGAGGAAAACTGTATCATCACACCTCTGACCTGGCCTGAGAACTGCTTAGTGGACGTCTGGCTGACCACTACAGCATCTGGCTATCAGGGCGTTAGCGTGCGAAGAGGATATGAAGAGGCCAAAGTGATGCAGTCAAAGTTTAGACCCAGCAACCCCAGCTCCTCTCCAGGGGAAAAAAAGGGAAGAATCTGCTGTCCCAGGCTCGTTTGGAGAAGAGCCTAATTGAATTAGGGCAGAATGAGCACATGCAGGAAGAGTTCACATGCTTCGTAAATGCCTGGAGATCCGTTACTTAGTCTTGGCAGGATCCTCAGCTCTTTTAAGCTGACACTAAAACCACTGAGTACACTGAGAAATGACAGCCATCGAGAAGGGAACTAGAGCTCTTCTCCCACCAGGGATTCCAGGTTCATCCCTCTGGCATGCAAACACACTTAGAATGTATGGGTTCTTGTGCACATCACTTTAGTTGGGACTGTGAGCACTTTCTCTTTGTTTCCTATGCTTTAACTTCTGATCTCAATGATTTATATCCAGTCTTTATTTACAGTACTTATTCCTGAAACAAGCTTTGACTGTCTATATTGTACAATCCGTTTAATGTGTTTTATGTTTTGTGTATTTTGACCAAGTCTCTACTAAAATAAATCTATGTGATGATTGTGGTTAAATACACATACAATTTGTATTTATTTCACTTTTGCCCTTTTTGATGATAGGCTTGCATTGGGGTGATTGTTGTCAGCTGCTTTTCCCAGCCCTGCCCTGTTTTCGAGATATGTCTCTTAATTGTCTACATCCACCCCAATAAGGAATTGTGGTGGGAATTGTTGTCTTTCATTTCTAAAACAGAAAACAGTGCCCTAGTTTCTCTGGATAATCTTAATAGCTTATTGTCCGTGTTTTTCATTGGGGCTACTTCCTGAAAGGAATGCAGTTCCAATGAAAACTGTTGACAGTGGACATTTATAAAAAGAAATGCTGCTGTTGAATTTTTGAATTGTCATTATTCAATGGTGTGGGCACCACAAACACAAATCCAATTACCTCCTTTGTACAGGGGTGAAGGGAGACATTTTGGAGACTGATAATACTAAAACCTTGGAAAACCCACTTCAAAAATCTTCTTCTGGTGAAGTCTATGCAGCACTGAGGTTTTACTCTCTTCTTGGGAGTTGACACCTCTGACAGGTAGCTTTGTCTTTGTTCTGTTCTTTGAGCTGCAGTCTGGTTCATGCCATCTCCGGGCCCTCCCGCTGCACCGGTCCTGTTTGCCCTGTCCTCTCTAGCAGCAGGGCTCGCTACCCTGTTTGTTTTAATCAGCACAATGTTTGCCAAAGAGCTTACCTCAGGAGATGGGAGTCCTTGTGTGTTCTCCTGCGAACCAGAGAGGACAAGGCCAAGTACAGTTATACTGTAGAGTCCTAGATAGTGCAAGCTTCCACTTTCTGTCCTTTTTTTCCTCAGGACACTAAGGTGCTCAAAGCCAAAGTGTGAATGAAATGGTGAAATGTGAATGAAATCTCCACACTTGGCTCCATTGCAATTTTTTTTCTTTTCTGTCAAAGCCTTCAGGGAAGGATTCCCATATCATTTAGATGCAGCTTATTCAGACTCATAGTTACATTTTACTGTTAGGTGACCTTTAAGGGACAGCAATTATGATGGAAGCAAAGGAGGAAGTCAGGTGGTATAGTGTGAAGAGCAATGAGGTCCGCATTAGAATATTTGGTGGATGGATAAGTCCACAAGATACAGAACTTTGACACAGACCATTGCTGTTCATCATTACTTATTGTTGCTTGTTTTAACTATGACCTTTCTACAACCCTAACTGCTTGATTATTAATGTAACCACAATGGTTATTAATGTAACCACAATGACAAAGGTCTTGCTGAGGAATTGCTGTTCTTCTCATGCATGTGTGTAGCTGTGGTATGGTTTTCAGTTTTCATACGGGGTTGAGACTGTAAAGTGTTTAGTCCTTACCTTATTTTATGCTTAGCTATAATGTTGTGATCTTCTTACAACTACTATGATTCTGGGCTGAAGGTCCTATTCTGCTTCACGATAAATGCCTCAAATGAAAGCTGCATCTCAATTATCTACCAATTATTTTTCTTAGTTACATCAAGACAAGGACAGTGGTGGTTATCGGCCTCTTCTTAAAGGCAACATGGCAATCATGTGTGTAATTGTCAGACTCTCTGCTTTGAAAAATTACAGAAATTGTTGGACTCCCCCCAATTTTACGTTCACAAAAGAGGTTTTCCACACATGCATCAGCTGACATGAACTTTATAAAGTAACCCCCACAAAAATGCTTCTTAAATAATCTTTCTATCTTTGCATTAAGCCGCAGCATTGCTCTTCTCATCAAGTGTCTACTTTTGGCATTCGCATGTTCCACCCCTCTCCTCCCTCCTCTTATTTGGTCTCCATTTCTGCACGTCTGCCAGTCAGATTATCATCAGCCCTCATTTAGCACGTCCACTACCAGCCAGACATACCATCTTTGGCATCTCACCCTTCTGTCAGGCTGCTTCTCAATGGCAGCACCTCAGCCCCCTATTCTCCCCGCACACCCTTTTGTCAGGAGCAGAGTTGATCTATTTACCCACCATCCCACTGATCTTTTTCACAAACAAGCCAAGCGAAAGGAAGGAGGGGATGCAGAGATGTCAGCCAACCAGTCAAACAACCAACTCGCCAGCTTGCCAGCCAAGCACAGCTCCTTTCCTTCAGTCGGCTGTAAAGCCCATCTGCTGGAGGTAGCATTAGATGAAATATCCCATTCAATCCCTTCCCTCAACTTTCCAGAATGCTTTTAGCCACATTTTAGCACACAAAAGCTGCTGCTCTGGCCTTTGTAGCTTGAGCTTCTATTTAAAAAGGTGAGGGTGAGGATGCAGGGGGAAGAAATCAATAAGGTGTCCTGGCTCTCAATCTTCTTGGCCTGCAGTGGAGGTGTTTTTAGGTTGGGAGGGGGAGGGAGGGCAGTGGAAAGAGGTGGGCTGTTTTTGTCATTCATAAGCTTTGCTGACAAATCCTTGACATCATTTGGCGGATTGTATCGATAACTTCTTCCTGGACTGCAGAGGACAAATCGAAATCATTTGTCTGGCTTTGTTGGGGTGATGGTGGTAGCGGTGTGGGGTTGCCATGGGCAGCGGAGAGGGATGACGTCCAGGACAAAGCCAGCCCTGCCAACCTCAGTTGTGACATTGGCAGCTGAAAGCATTTGTATTACAGGGAAGTTCAGGGGTCACAGCGAGACAGGCCAGTTGTGTCATTCTCAGCAATTTTTAGAGTTGACGGAGGATGGACACCTGCTGTTTTCCACCAATGAACCTCCATCAAGAAAATGCAGATCAGTATTTGTCCAAGAGATTTCTGTCTGGATCTAGTTTATATTGGGCCATGGATCACGACATACGACAACAATGCCCAAAAATGGTGGCAAATCTGAAAAAGATATATCAATCGACACGAATCTTGTAACAATGACTGATATCCATTTTAATCCTAAAATGCACACAAATATGCACTCGCACTCACTCGCAACCCCAAAAACACATTTATCTCTCATAAATATGCCCACTCACACAGATCTGTATTCATGTATTCTAAGTGGGAGCCGTTCCGGAGGGGAGAGGAGAACTCGCTTTTCCTGCCTGCTGTTTTGACAGTTGGGGCTTGAGCGTCAAATGGCAAATCTCTTAATCTGCCCTTATTAATAAGAAAAACATGAGACTGTCTGATATTGCCCCACACATTCCCATCTGCACTGAAATGAAAGCAAAACGGAAATAGCAAAATACTACAGGGGTATTATCATTACATAATTTTAAAAAAAAGGATTGTGATAATACAAAATACTATGGTGACACCTGGATCCAAATTGGTGTGAGCTTCGGTGTTAGGTTTGAAAAGTGTGTGTGATTGTGTGTGTATGTGTGTGTGTGTTCGTGTGCTTTCTGTATTGGGAACAGGAATGAGACAGTGCTAATCGCAGTGTGTATCTGTGGCTGGGGGGGATCTATTTGAGTGCATGAGGAGCAGACTTGGTAAATTAGTTTGATCCATGTTTGAGAACTGCGAAAGGTCAAAACATTAGGTCTGCAAGTTCCGTCTAGGTTGTGCCCTGCCGACTTCTTTTTCTTTTTTTTTTGTTATCATCGTCATCTTAAACACCAGCGTGACCTCACAGCTTTTTAGAGAACTATGGCCAGGCATCACAATAATATGAATGAGACACCGCAGATGTCTGAGAAAACAGTCATACAGTAAATCCCTTTGTCGTGTCTTATTCCACATTCAAGTGATAATTGTTTGCTATTTTGTGGTGATTTGGAGTCAAACCTGGTATTAATAAAGCTCAGACAGAGGGAAGTCAGGTTCATGGGTTGTTTGGGAATGAAGGGAAGAGAACAGCACAAAAGGAGGGTAAAACCTAAGGTGTGGAATCAAGCCAACACCCACTGGTCTTTGAGAAGCAAATACTTGTTGTCAAATGAAGGTTTATAACAATAATAATGAGACAGACTACACGTGATCAACTGTAGCCGTGCTCACAGCAGAACAATGTGCAGAGGCAAACATTAGCAGTTTCATGTTGCTTCAAACTAACTAGGGAATAAAACCTATTGACTAAGTCTAAAAGTAAGTGTTGATACTTGTTCCAAAAAGCCACACTTGAGAGCCTGTCCACATAACCTCAGGCTGCATCCAACTGCTTCTCTTCAAAAATACTGTGACTTTGGATTTGTGTGGCAGTGACATAAATAAATGAGGACTTCATGTAAAAGCCTTTCTTTGAAAAAATGTAGGGTCATTTTCATGTTATCCATTTCATGTCATGAACTCATGTTAAGAATTAATAAAAATAGAACCTGAGAGAGGTAATGTACTGCTACATGCACCAAGAAGCAGGGAAGTTATAAGAAATGGAAAAAAAAGCAAACAAACAAACATACCAATACAATTTAGGTTTTACATAAATAGGTAATTACATACAATCCTTTTGGAATAGAAGGTGAGTAAGATCTCAATGATCAACAAGGATTTGGTTGCTTGAAACTCAACATTTCAAAGAGTTTTAAGAGTAGTTTGCCATCTTTTGTTACTTCATGAGCAAATAACCCATGTGTTATGCATGTTATGCAGTTGCTAATCATTGGGACACTGACATTGCTTGTGCATCAAAAGTCAGATTTGACCACTTCCTCCCTTTTTCCTCTACCCAGCGACATGTCATTGAAAGTGTCTCATGGCCTCAACCTTTAAGAACTCTTGTTTGGTCCCACAAAGTCATTCATACTAACTCATATGCTTTACATATGCTGCATTATTCATATTATAGCTCAGCCCTTGCAAAGTCCAAAATTTAATCATAATAGGACTTGCTGAGGAAAGGACTGTCTTTGAAAGCCGGCAAAATGGGAAGGTCTTTTATCTTCAAACACCCACTGATTAAGTCTTGGTGCCTATATTTTAAGGAATGTTATCCATGCGGTCACAGAGGAGAACAGAAATATCATAAAGGTTGTCAGAATATTACTTTGTGTTTTTGGTGACGATCCATAATGTCCCTTTCTTAGAGTTTGTGAACGGTTACCATCGAAATTTGGTTTTCAAACTCCTTTAAATCCTAAAACATTTGACTAACTGCTACTTCTTAACCTTTTTCGACTTTATTGTAGTAATGTCACTGTCATTGCTCAGCAAAAACCCTGTAGTGCGTACAGTTTTATCAGAAGTGATAGAATCAATCAATCAAATTAAATTTCTAAAGCCCATATTCACAAATCACAGTTTGGCCTCATAGGATTTAACACGAACAGAACTGCTATAACTTTACATAGAAGGCAGATTTGTAATATAGCGGAATTTTCCTCTAAGAACAGCGAGGAAGTTACAGTATGAGTGGCAGGGACACTCGGGCAAGGTCAGAGGTATTGGGAGTGAAAGGGGGAGCAGTGGAGTAGTCTGCTCCCCCTCCCCTCCCCCACCCCATTGTTGTGGCCCCTATCCTCTAGTGCATCCAACTTCAATTCCACTTCAATTTTTATCAACCTTCTGCTCGCCTCTCAAGGAGATAGGATTCAAACCCTGACACACATTAGCCCCCCAGATTGACTTGATACTGCCACACCCAGGGGACATTCCACTAAAAAGGAGACCCACTTTTTTCTCCTCCTTTCCCCCCTTTCACTTCAACCTGTTCCCTATCTCTCACACTATTGCCCTCTACATTATGTGTCCTTCCATTTCTTATCCTCTCCTCCTCTTCCTCCTCAGTTCTTTCTCCATCCCTCACTTGTCCATCCTCAACCTCATCTTGTTTTTCCCAGTGCATGCCTCCTTGTCAGTCAGCTGTCTGTGCGACATTCAACCTCCTTCTTCAGCGTGATGGACAGGCGCTACTGGCTTCTGATGGAGTAATTTGCTTACGAAAACAGGCTGGCATCAGAAAAAAAAGAGGGTGGGGGGGGGGGTGTAGCCAAGTGATTGCATTAAGAACAGGGACAAGAGAGAGAAAAGTGTGTGTTGGGGATCACGGGGAGAGGGGAAGGTTTTCCATTTCCATTCATCACCATGGCTGATAGACAGACTACAGACAGTTTCTTTTTTCTTGTTTCCTCCCCTAGCATTTGTGACGTACAAGGAGAAGCCAGAGTCAGGTCAGAGGACACACAATACTACGAAAATTCTACAAAACCACAGAAAACTTTCAAATACCACTTTACTCTATCTCTCACAGTTTTGTAAGGGTATGATTTCATATTTACTTTTATGGTTTTTATGGTAATGCAACCAACTGAATACCTTCTCGCCTCATGAAAATAGGAGATCCCAAGGTGCCCTTCAGATAATGTAAAAAAGTGTGAAAAGCCCTCGCTACAGCCGGTGTTTGCTCTGTCCGTTCTTGGCTGCTCTACGAAGAGTCTCAAAGTCGACCTGCTCCCGATGTGAATATGAGGGGCTCATGTAAAGGTTATGAAAAATATATCTATTGTCATTTACATGTGATTATAAACTAATGAAAACAATTTAAAGATAAACATGAATATTATATTCTGTTACTGCTGATAGATCCCCCTACACATGGACCTTTAAAGCGAGGGTTGGTAAACCTGAAAAAGCTAGAAAGAGTAGGCTACACCAATAAAATGCACTGATACATCCCATCCACTCCCATTGGCCCTTTTGTCAAAGCTAGGCCCCCACAACACATGAATATGCACTTTTCTCGTTTTGTTTTGCAGTGGAAGTCATTGTAGCGGAACTGGGAATTTGTCTGCACTTTCCCTTCTGGCTATCGTCTCTGCTTCAGCAGTGTAACACTCCCCAGCTTGTGAAGCCTCTTGTCATGTGCAGTGAGAGCACAGGTAGGGTCCACGCAGGCAGGCAGGCTGCTTAGGCTAGCATATCATTTCATTCATTCCGCATGAAATACTTGTCCAGTTTATTACAGTCCTGCGAGGGCCACGGACACCTTTTATCTGTTGATGCTGTTGGGAGGTGAAGAGGATTTCAACAAATAAGATAAAGTGTTTCAGAAACCACTTATCATTCCTAACTTTAAATTTCAAGTCTGTGGGCCAGTATTGGTGCAAAATCTACAACTGCATCAGAAATGAAGTGATGGAGTGAAAATACTGTTTGCTCATTTTTGGCTGAATAAAATATGCACGAGTTGTCCTACATGTCCCTGTTTAGAATTACACAACATTTAACCTTTGCTTGATGGGCTGCTTTAGAAAGATAAATTAAGAGTATACCCACTTCTCCTATACACTCTCTTTACAACTGTGATGAGCAGAAAAAGCATCTCAGAATGACCAACACATCTTAAGTTAATGGTAGACTCACAGGAGGAACTACCCAGTATAAGTATAATGTGCTTTCCAATAAAGTACTCGGTGAGTGTATATCTCATTTGAATTAAACTGAACACTGTTCTCTAATGCAACAAAATTCTTAATTAGCTTCTAATTCCACAAACGTCTTTGTCTTTCTGTCTGTCTGTATGTGGAACTGTTCATCTTAACAGCTTTACAGTTGGCAAGTGTATTGATAATGGCCCAGGGAAGTGCAGCGCCAAATTTATTCTATATTTAGACACGTGATATGATTAACTTGTAAAGTATTAATAAAAAAAAAAATTATAATAAAAAATCACATGGAATAAACAGGTGACCAACACTAGCAGTCAGAGTAGGCTGGGCAGTGTGCTAACAGTCATTCTGTGCACTGAGTTGAACATGTCTTCTTCTACATCCTTGGATAAACCGCGCAGTGGTCGGCAACAGGGTCAAACTGATTGTTTTTATTTCACCATTTCATCGACTGACAAAGACATTCATGGGTGTCACAGGTGCTGTCATAGCAACAGAATGCTGTCATGACAACAGCAATCATAGACAATTCATAAACGTAATGGGGTTGGGCTTTGGTGAGCAGTGAGTTGGAGGTAGGTGACTGGCTGCCTGTATGAGGGCGTGGGGAATTGAGTTGCATGAGGAATATATTTCATGGCCGATTTATGGTGTCTTGTGGATATGTTTTAGCAATCACTACCCCCACCCCCCTTACTTAAGTTAATTTACATGTCAAAAATGTATATTTCCTCCTCCTCTTCCACAGACTCATTGTGGTTTTTCCACTTTACAGGGGAGCCAGAAGGAGTAGTAGTTTGCAGAGGTAATCTCAAGAAATCCTCATCCTCAGACTCCTTTTTAAAGATCTCCCTCAACCGTTGGCACTGTTGCTCTTCCAGTTGCTGTGAGGTTGGGTAACACAGACTTAGGCTTGAGATGTGGCCCTTCTGTCCTCTGTAGAATCATCTAGAACTACCTAACAGTTCAGATGGACAACCTGCTGGACCACACAATATTGGCCTTGCCATTTTGGAGTGAGTTTTGCGGCAAAGGACTTGACAGCTTTGGACAATGGATGTCCACATATCTTACTTCCTTTCCAGTCCCTTATGGGCTGCAGCACCATGTCCAGTGGTCCCCTGAGTCGCAGGTGGAGGTTGATTTCAGTTGGGGTTACTCCAGTTTGGCAAGAGCTGGTGGTCCCATTCTGCCATATCCAGGAACCGCTGGAGTGACTTCCTGTTGGTGAGCACTTGAATGTTCTGGACAGCCTTTGGTTTCCCTGGGTCAACCTGAACACCGTCTGATGACATGGCATGTCCAAGGATTGTCAGAGAGGTGTGGAGAAATTTGCTTTTCTTCTCATTTAGTGGGAGACCAGTCTGCCTGAGTTGATCTATGATGGCTTAAACGTCCTTGAAATGTTATTGCCAGGACTTTTTTCAGGCCAAAGGGCACTACCTTGAACTGGAAGAGGGTGTATAGACAGATGAAGGCAGTTTTGTCTATGGAATCATAATCCATCTCTACTTGCCAGTATCTACTGTTCAGATCGATTGCTGAGAATACTGTGGATCTAGCAAGGGACTCCAGACTTTCCTGAATGGTTGTGATTGGGTAAGCATCTGTGTGAGTCTTTGTGTTGGGCTACCTATAATCCACAAAGAATTTGTGTTTTCCAGTTTCCGGGGAACGATAACCACTGGTGATGCCCATGCCAAAGATGTTCCACCACATTGTTTTCCAGCATCGCATCCAAAAGCTCCTTTAAAAATGTTTGCTTTAGTGGAGGTTTCTCCTTTATTGGCATTTCATCAATCAGGAGCCGCCAGGAACATCGATTTACATGCCACTGTAGAACACAGAGTCAAGCTCTTGCACTACAGTGAATTCCAATGCATCAGGAGACAGCACAACTATGGGACCCGACCAGGTCTTTCCTGCAGCCAATTCTGTCCTTCCAAGAGGGTTCTGAGGTTTTTCATTTGCCAGCTATAGGGTAATATCTGTCCATGGATTGAGTCTGGCATCTGATGGTTTGATGCACCCCTAAAGATGCTCATTCACCAATGTGTGAGAAGAGCCTGTATCCAAGATGGCGGTTCTGGTCCAGGAGCAATAGAACGGCATCTTTAACTTACCATACATCGGGCACCATTTATCTATGTTCCAGTAATTAGGTTGACAAAACCTCCACAAAGGAATAAAGTAAAAAAAAAAAAAAACTAACATTTGCACCAAACAAAATTACCAGTAAGGCAAAACACAGAAGTGTCCACTTCGGGTTTTATCAATCACCAAAAGGGAAAACATAATGTTTCTCCTGTTTAGGTTAAGTTACACAAAAAAACAACCCAACCCAGAGACTTTTAAGAGAAAGAAAAATCAAGACCAGGAGATTTGGAGATCCTTCGGTTTACAGCCACTTACCTGTAGATACACTGGAGATATGGCTGGAAGCTCCAGAGTAAAATCCCACTGAGGAGAGACAAGAGGGTTTTGTCACTCTAGAAATATTTTGTCACAGAAGCACCTCTGTGAGAACACTGTCACTTCAACTCAGATTATTCGCTCGCTGTTAAGCCGGGGGTAGACTGTCTGGATATCAGCTGTTGCTGCTTTACTCCTGCTCGTCTTCTCTACGCTGGTGTTAGTCTTTTTTTTTTTATATTGACACATGGAAATAATGGGGCTGGGCTTTGGTAACTGGTGAGTTGGAGCTAGGTGACTGGGTGCCTGAATGAGGGTCTGGGGAAGTGAGTTGCATGAGGAATATATTTTTTGGCTGATTTATTGTTTTGGCAATTGCCACAGTACACTGTTGATTTTTTGCTCCAACGCTTTACATCCAGCTGAATTACAGAGCTTATATTTTGAAAAGTTGTGAACTTTAATCTGAAGATTGTGTCGATTGTTTGACAGATCTCTGAAACAGCAACATGCAATATATGAAAAAAAAAACCACCAGTTCAGTAAATCATCCAAATTTATACGTAAACCTCACATGTGAACATAAAGAGAATTCAGTTTTATTTTATGGTAAACATAGACTTTCAAATCTTCATTGCAAGATAAACCAGGTAGGGTTAACGTTTATGAAAAGCTCCGCAGACAACATCCAACACACAAAAAAGTACAGTATATTGCAGAACTGTTTGAGAATGACTCACTAATGACAAGGAATAATATTAAAGCATTACCACACACCACGCAAACAGACAACTAGTTAAATACAAATTCCAAATGGTCTGTATTTATATAGTGCTTTTCTAGTCTTGGTGATGAGCACTCGAAGCACTTTACAGTACAGTTTTTGTCATTCACCCCTTCATTCATACAGTGCATCTAGGTACTCTATCACACATCACTCACAGACTGTCGACACAGCGTCAGGGGTAATCTGGGGCCCAAGGGCTCTTCAGCACATGGAATGGGGGGGACGAGGATGACCTGCTGTGTACGCTCTTCCTCCTGAGCCACAAGCTGGTGCTTTTGACCTTTGTATGTCTTGTTTTGAGAATAATGTTCCCTCAGAAGCTCTCTCATTTATTTTCTTTCATTCAGAGGTATCCCACCCTTTTGCTTTCAGCACACATAACATTACAAGGGCAATCTGTCTGTAAAGCCTTATGAGAACACCACGTATAATGTAGGAACACCCCATTTAGGTTAACATACACTGCAGACAAAACCCCACAGTGGTGATCAAACAAGGGACAGCCATCCCATACACGAAAGGTACCATCACACACACACACACACACACACACACACACACACACACACACACACACGTACACGCACACGCACACACACACCAGTGAGCAGCTCCTGTGTGGCTGTCCGGCCTGCTGGTGATTCCTCACAGATAGTATTGATCTGAGATGCAGGCCTCATTCATTATAGGCTGACTAGCGGCAGATGAGCTGAGGCTTAATGCTGAGCAGGGCCTTTCTCTGTCATCTGGAAAACCACAAGGGTAAATTGTAGAAGCCATGCATAAGTAAATGTGAAGGTGGGCTGTATATCTTACTCAGCAGCGTTACATAACACGCAACATTCCCTCAGTGGAGTAGGGAGAGTCTTTGTCCAACAATAACTATGTGATGATATATAATGATATAGCAAGTGGTATTCTGCTTGCAAGGAATATTTCTGCCAGCAGAAAGAACAAATACTTTCAGCGACCTATTAAATTCAACATCAGAGATCAATTCATACTTATTTATGTACTACAAAGAGACAGCACTGCTTTAAATAGCTAGTTGGAAAGGTTTGGATAAATTCTAAGGTTTTTGGACACATACATATACTGTATCAAAATTATTATCATTTTATACTGTATACTCCATTTTCTATACCATATTGAGCAATTATCAGCTACAAAGAACAAACAGAGAACACTCATGAAGTAAAAACCTCCACAAATAGGTGTATGATTTACTTATTGCCTTCTAAAAACAAAAAAAATGTCCTCTTCAATGTAAGCCATTAACCATGGTCCTGTGATGTTCAAACAATAAGTAAACTAAATGCAAATTCAGGCATATATGGGTTTACAGCAGCTCCAGCAGATTGAGGTTAAATTAAAATATATAATCTTGTTATCACTATTTTTATCAACCAAGGCTTTTTTAAATATTTAAGCTCATGAGGCTTACAAAAAATAATCAGAATATGTATATATGTCTTTCATATCAAATGTTTGATTTGTTGATATTTGTCATAAACAGTTTGATGGATGGATTTTTCAGGATTAATATGATCGGAAACCCTCATTTTACTCCGTACTGCTGTTACTAGAGTTTCTGCAAGTGGCAGCAGAATTTCCCATTAACCCTCCTCGTGTCCTGTCTGTAGTTTCATCATCTAAGACTTGCACAAATATTTTTACTCGACCTTTCATTCATTATTCACCAACTACCATTACCAGAAATGACATAATAATAATCTGCCTCCTTTCACAGCGGCGGAACATGTTTTTACTGTAAAGCAATGTGTTTGAGGCATAAATACGATTGGTGTTAATATTCCACCAGGTATTTCACTAGATATTATGATTGATTTAAAGGTGTAGAAGTCAAAAAAGAACTTACTTGTGACCTCTTGTCTCAGATATTATGATTTATTGTTTCTATTTACTTAACAAGTAACAAATAACAAATAACATCCAAGAATTAAAATATTTGTACCTGTTTTTGAAGTGTAAGTTTTTTTTAATGGTTTCATAAAGATTTGATGATCTGTAATCTGTTGCAGTTTATTAGTGATTCCTGTGATTTAAAAAAAATATTTTGACAATTCAAAGTAGTCCAAAGTCAACATTCAGTAAATTTTTCACATCATTCTCAGAATTAAACTCTCGATTCTGACTTATTTCAAATAATAATTTCTGTTTGTCTAATTGTGTTTCGTCACCTCAACATATCTGATCTGAAGCATGATTCTGCTCGTCTGACGGGATCAGGTTGAATCCTCACAGAGACGCTGACAGGCGATGCCTTCTTTCTGCCCAGGCCCAGTGGATTCTGCCTCATACTTACAGCTGCATTTCCCCACAAGTGTGTCACATTCCTGTTTCCATAGTGCAACACACTGCCATTTTCAACTGGGGCTGCGGGTCACAAACAGAAGAGCTCCAATTGCCTCAGCGAAACCTGGCACAGCTGCGATTTGCCCTTTCGATGCTCCATTTTCTCTCTTCTACGTTTTCTCACAGTTCCTGGGCTGCAGGAAAAGAATGAATCCTGCTTAACGATAAAATCAATGTCATTTCTCATTTTAAGGCAGGAGCGAGAGGGTGGGAGGGGACGGAGGGTCTGGAGACAAGAGGAGGGAAGGGAAGGTGAAAGGGGGGACGTTGGGGGAGGCGAGTATATTACTGAGCTGGCAAATGTGCCCTCATGCCAGGGAGTCAATTTGAGTGAAGCCGTGCAATGTGACATCATTTACTCAGAAATCCCTAATTTGTCAGCATTAATATTTCAGCCCCAGCATCGCCTGTCACCGTCTGCCAGAAATGACTGATCAATCTATAAAACGGCTGCAGCTAATTTATTGAATATTTATGTGCAATGTCATGTGCAGGAGAGCAGCAGAAGTTATTCCACCGCACTCTGCTCTTAGACCCAGGAACCTTTCTAAAAAAATCTAATTTCACTTTATACAGAGAAAAAACGGAAATCGGTACTGTTGCTGTTTGACATGTAACACTGAACACAAACATGGCCACTTTGTCAGTTGTCTCTTTCGGTCAAATTATAACAGGTTTGAGCAGAGATGGGCAGTGACAGAATGACATGTTTCACACAGATTATTAAAAAAATCTAATTGGAATTTAAAAAAAAAAACAAACACCAGAGACTAAATGATGAATAAAAGGCTGTAGAATAAAAGGAGAGTAAATTTATGAACTAGTTATTATTATTCATATTTAGAATAATGTAAATCCATATGTGTCAAATGTTGAAATTGTGTACATTTGATCGTTCATGCTTTTATTTTGTTTATTTGGTTCAAGTATTTTTCTTATCTCATATGTGATGAAAATTATTCTAAATCCAAATTCTCTCCTCTTTTTTCATGTTCATTTAAAAGGTCCTCTAGAATACAGGAGACACCTGAACATTAAGTTCGTATAAATTCATACAGTTCTGACTTTTTTTCTGTTGGAGTGTACACACGAACAAACATTCCATTTTAAGACCATGTTTTTTTTTTTTGTGTGCATCTCCTATTTGCATTTGCAGTTGTAATATGGACATTTCTCAGACCTTTTTACTTTTAAATATTTGTTACTTATAGCCAGTTTACTGTTTTACTCCTAGGATCTCTGGAGCTCAGCCAGCTTAGCAGGTTCTCGGTCACCTCTCTTATCGTGGTCCTTCTCATCCAATGAAGAGCTCTGGTTGTTCCAATCCTCCCTCATGTAAGAATCACCGCTGTGGCTGCTGGGAAAACCTTTGATATCGCAGAACATTTTTTGTAGCTTTCCTCAGATCTGAGCCTCGACACAGTTCTGTCTCTGATACAGGGTCAGCTGTGAGGCCTCAAGTATAATGTGGTGTGTATGTTCTCAAATCATGTTCAATCAGCTGAGTTTAGCTCAGACTCCAGTCAGGGTGTACAAACATCTCAGTGATCACCTGAGCTAATTTGTTACATAGTAAAGTGTCTTGTAAATGTGATATTGCATTTTTTGTTTTCACTTTGTCACATGGTGCATTGAGTGTCAATGGATAAGTGAAAAATGAACTTCTATGACAAACTGTGAAACTGTGAAACTGAATACAGGGTGTCCAGGTACTGTGCTGTTTGTTCTTCACTCTGTTAGACCTTTTTTGGGTAAAAACTTAATGTCACCATGCAATTTTAGTGAACTCTTTTTTTTGCGACTGTGTTTGTAGTCTAGCTTTTGTCTTGAACCTGCACACAGGTACCGGTTCATACTATCCACCCTCTTTGCCTCTAGCCTTTTGTCATTAACCTATTTTGGATAAATTATATATGTCTTTACATCCATTTCCTATTATCTTTATGCATTTAAAGTCCCATTGTTAGGAATTCAGACTTTTTTTTCCAAATCATGAAGTATGTCGTCATGTTATTTAGGAACCTTCATATTTTTCAGAAATATGACATGACAATATGATGCTGTGTTGTCAGTTGGCAGAGCTCCGCTAATGACTTTTTTTTCTAAAAATGTTCTACAAAAACAATCCATTTCAGAACAATTGTGAATATAGCTAAATGAAAAGAAGCTATACTGTTTGTTCTCCAATGGCTGTGTAGTTTTAATTCTTTACCTACAGCCTTGAACAACAGTCCCCGCTCAATAAGTACTTTTTTAACTGCATCCCACAGTCTTTATTAGTGGGGGTAGATGGAGCAAACTCAATTCATAAAAACACGGTAAGTCCACCTTCATTATTATTATTATTTTAAACATTTTATTTAAAATATGACCTGTTACCAAGACAAAGAATGAACTTGTGTAATAGTTTTTATAAACAAGTATTGAAAAAGAATAATCATTCCAGCAGTACATTATATTTTGAAATATGTCCCATATTTCTAAGGTGTATTAACTGCAGGGATAATTGTTTTAAGTGTTTATTAGATGAATAGTTTTTATCCCTTGGACCCCCAGTGTGTATGAGCTCTTAATACCTACAGTAATGTGCCTGCTTATTATGGGTTTGTTTAATCCAGTACAGGTTGGAAATGGAGAGTTTCTCATTTGTTTCATCATTTGTTCAGATTCATATTATTACTCCATACACTTGAAATCTAAAAAGAAGCAGCAGCTTCTCTCCTCCAATAAATGTGAAGCCCCTCCACGCCCCTTCCTAATCTATGTGTGTGACAGTGTTTGCACTTGGCAACTCACACCTCCTGTGTCACTGTCGTATTCCATACATTGCTCCCAGTATTATTCCTTCCAAGGGGATAGATTTTTAGAATAACCAACATTGTCTGCAATTATTTACTGCCTGCTGATGGGAAAAATCCCTCCATTTTCTTTTGTTGGCTGCTGCAGTGCACATTTACACAATAGGCATTTAACACGGACAGCATAATTATGACAGCACATCAGAGCTGAAAGTGCTGGGACAGCGCCAAGGCAAAAGCTGCTCAAACCCTCATCCTTCAATGCCGCCCATGAAGATCATTATGAATGAAAATTAGTGCCGGTGGGATGTGGAGACGAAGTGCGAGGAAAAACACCACGGCAGAGCGCTGGAAGAGCGGCATCCCTGTACGCCAGGACGTCTCACAGCAAACACTATGGGAAGAGTGCTGGTTGAAATCATCAATGAGAACTCCGAGCTTATATTTTCTTTTCAAGTGCCTCAGAATGCATCCCAGCAATCGTGCTTCAAGTTAAACTATAGGACTGAAAACTGCTTCTTTCAGCGAGGAGGATACCTAAAACTACCTAAAAATGTAAATTCTCATTGCCAGTAGACTCTTGCCATAGATGGCACACATTCCAAATATTTCCCCCAGCACCACAACGACTACAACAGAAAGGAATGTCATTCGATTGTCCTCCAGGCAACAGAACCACAATGTCTACGAAGTTTGACTTTCTGAGAAAAGTGCTGTAGTATATTATTCTAGATTGGACTGCAGCAGCGACAGCCAGCCCCACACAGCAGAACTGAGAGTGAGCTGCTAGCCGCTGTGTGGACAGGTGACACGTATCCATCTCGCATCACTCTCAGGTTGGTGCTCCTGTCAGAGTCAGAGCCTCCACATGAAACTATTGATTATTTTACATGTTTTTAAAACTTATGCATGCCGTACTTTTGAATTTGACGAGGGAATGAATGCTGATTGTTCCTTTTCACACTGAAGACAAAGGTGAGATGTTAGTGGGACTAGACTAGAAATACAAACAACATTTAACAATATTGAATAATGATTATTTCAGTGAGCACCACTTCACAAATTTGCTTCCCTCTGAGAATTTTGGGCCAGATTTCCTTGACGCATTTGAATAAACAGGTCCCTCGATCAAAGTCTTTTCCAGTGTGCACTTGGTGAGGCCAGCCGGTCAGCAGGTGACCGATCCAACCAGCTTACAATTCAAAGAGCAAATCTCTTTCTTGCACCACAGTTAGCTTTAGCCCCTCCAGTCCCTTCATTATATCAGCACTAATTACAAATTCTTAAACCAGTGCCAGACATTACAATAAGACAGTGCAGTGAGCATATGGCATAATATCCTATTAATGAACACTCTAAATTCAAACTCAGGTCAGCGCTATCACGGAGGAGAACGTGTCACTGATCCGATGGAGGCAGGAGGAGGGGGGCTGCGAGGGGGGGGGGTGCAGGGGGAGGAAGTGACCTTCTTCTAAAATGCACAGACTAATTTGGAGGGGGAAGGCAGCCCCCAGGGCCGTCTCATTGTTTTACTTGTTTAATTTTTCGCCAGCAATTATTGATATAATATTTTGATGGCCGAGCTGAGGAAGGAGAAGTCATTAAAAGGGACTGAAGGAGGGAGGAGTGATTTTTTTTATCCTTCCTTAATTTTACTTTGCCACTAGCTGGTTCTCTCTCATCTCCTTTTCTTTCTCTCTTTTCTTGCACTCCTCTTTTCCTGCATTTTACCTACCTGCCACTCTCCACCTTTCTCCGGGGGGAGAGTCGAGCTATTTGCATTCGCTGTCACAACAGTGTGAGGAACAAGTTGTGGCCGTCTCCCTGGCTCAGTCCTCAGCACGCACGGCGTTTTAATGGGGACTGTCAACTACAAGAGAGATGGATACCACCCCCCCACCCCTCCTCCTCCCTTGTTCCCCCGGCCCTCCTTCTTTTGGAGAAAGGGGGATGCAAATGGACACATTTAGCATGATTGCATCTGCGAGTGATAGATGTTCCCTGTGGCGCGTTTCGTTGGGATCTGGTTTTCTGAGTTAATCTGCTGAGATGACCCCTGTCTGAAGTGACGCGGGGGCCGAACGCAGAGAGCAAAAGGACGACAAAGGTGGCAGAAGGTAGAGGAGGAAGACACTTCACCTTTATCTGAAATGGAGCCGCGATCAGTCCTTTCCTTGTCAAGGACTGAAAGGCCATCAGTAGCAAAAATTACCTCCTGACTCCAGCGATGCATTCGGAGCTGAATCATTGTACCATCCCTTTTTATGTGAAATTCATACGGACATGATGTCAAAACAACTCTTCTTACTGCAGGCGTGATGAGGAGCTTCAGGGGCTCATCAGATTACATAGGGGCCCTTCTCTCTACCCCTCCCTGGGGATGGCTCACTCTCAGCGGTCCCCAGGGCTGGACCCCTGCCCCTGGCCCCTGCCGAGCACCGTGGAGCCGTGTTTGTTTAAAAACCAGACTTAATCCTTCGCAGCAGCTGTCTCAGATCAGGTCCCAGTTCAGTGCGAAGGGAGACAAGGGGAGGCACACAGGGCTGCAGGTGCAGAATGTAGAGCAGATGTTGACGATCGCTGAATTTTGGAGGTGCTCAAAGTGAAAAAGTGACACGTGGAGTGTTCAAACTGGCTGAGGCGATGCTGGAGAAAGACAATATCAGAGTGTATCATGGTTTGAAATTACCATTAACACATGGTTGATCCATTTACTGTCAGAAGTCACATCCCTTCTCACACTGTAATTCAAGAACACCAGAACACAGATGTACACATGCTGCTCCAGCCAGCGACACCAGGTCCCTGTGACAAACTGCTTTTTACAGCAATGGCCCGACCCACTTAAAGTATTGATATTAAAAATGCAATGGGACGGATTGTGATTGGTAAAACAAATTAACAAACAAATAACAAAATAAACTTTTTACATATATATATTCTTTCAACTTAACCTTAGGGCAGCTAGGACAGGATTACTTTTAAACACTGACCTACAAAAAAGTTCAACATTTATATTTATTATGTTAAGACACGAGAGGCACCTTTTTTATTTTTTATTCACATCTTACACTTTTACTCCCTGCACCACTTTCATGATTACCATGCAATAGGAACTGGTAGCAACTCATGCATTAAACATTTTTAATGTATAACACTACATAGTATTAACACTCATTCAGACATGTTCAAATTGTCAGACAATCTCCTCGAAACAAACATATTTAGTTCATGATGACACCAAATGAATGAATTCTCACAGTGGAGAAACTAGAAATAAAGGATGTTCGGGCATTTGTGCTTGAAAAAATAAGTTGAAGGATTTTCAAAATAATGACAATGTTTCATTTTCTATTAGCCAATTAGTTGATTGATCAATTGGTTGTTTCAGCGGTAATTTACAAGAGGTGATTGATAAGTTCATGGGCTAAGGTAAAATGAGTAAATTTTAGAAACACAGTTCCTTCCTTCATTTATACACTTAGTTAAGCAGGAGCACACAGATCTTTGTCGAAAGGCGTGTCTTGTCAAAGGTCTCCTGTGTGGAGACGGTGGATGGTCTTCTGGGACAGGGGTCATCTTCCAGCCTATGTCTCTGAATTCAGCAATTCTGAATTCACCAATCTGATAGAAGGGGCTCCCTCCCTGGTGCTGCCACCATATCCTCGTGGACCTCCTTGGGTGTCCTTGAGACCAAGGTAGCGGATGACTGCACGGAGGTTGATGTAGTCCATTTTCCCAGACATTGCTGACTTGCAACTTTCATTAACCTGAAACAGTAATACCACACAAGTTAATAACTTCAAACTTCCTGCATTACTCAAGAAGTTGAACTGCACATGCATGTAACCAGAGCTCTACATCTCCATCTACCTTAGGCCATGATTAATCACCTCTCATGGTATTATCCAACTTGTTTGGAATAAGAAAATCTTAGTCCACTTTCATCCTCTGGACTTTTAAACTGCCTCATACCGTAATATGAGATTGCGTATAAATGGCTCACACCTTTTGTCTGTTTTTTCTACGCCTTGTTGTTCACGGTCAGGATGACAATGATGTGTAAAACTGAACAAAGTTAGGGAGATAACACACAAAATCCCTCAGGGAAAGTGACATCTTATTCATACGCCGTTTGGAGATACCAGTAGGTTTGGTTATCGTTTGGATTTTTTCCAATACCAGTGCTTAATTGATCATTTTAAATGGTGCCAGAACCAAACCTTTCCTCTGTAAAAAAAACAAGCACAAAATGATGGTAGACAATAAGAAGGGCTTCTGTCTTGATAACAGAATTGGTTAACAAATGTAAGGAAATAAGCCTTTTACACAAACTGATGTTTCCCTCCATTAGGCTATAAGCTAAAAGTAACAAAAAAGTGAACCTCAGCGTATGTTCAGTCAGGAAGACTTAACCCCCATTCAATCAATCTCAAATCTCTCACTCTCTCTATGCTTATTGATCAGCTGATTGAGGGCGTTTCTAAATGGTCAATCAGATTCTGCTACAGTCTCTTCCAGCCAATCATGCAGCTCCTGTCAAACTTTAAATCCCTTGTCCTCTCTTCCGCAGTCAGCCGTCATTCAGTGGCGTGCATAACCCACCTCCACCCCAATCTCCTCCAGTCTTCAGAGGAATCATCATCATCACCTCATCTGGCTCCTCAACCTCAACTGATCGGGATCGTATTGACGGATCCTGTATCGTGTTGGCAGCTGATTGTGGATAGTGGTGGTGGACCATGATCGAGGTGGCAGCTGATGGTGGATCCTGATGATGGATAGTGTCAGTGGATCATGACGATGGATTGTGGATTATGGTGGCATCTGATTGTGGTGGTGGATCCTGATCGTTGTGGCAGCTGATCGTGGACTATGATTACAACAAGACTGCTTGATATACAATATGCCTACTCACATACTCTGCCATTACTGACAATAACTTTCTGATTAGAATTTTTCAAATTTTCAAAAAGGCACTCAATGGTAAAATAAATTATACTATAATATTTTCTTTAAAAAAAAGTTTTCCCTTGATTTGAATGGCATTTGATAACAGTTATGTTATAGGTTAATACTGTCAGATATACTGTAGTCCTACCTAAAAGCTGCTTGACAACCACCAAGAGATAACAAAAGAGGCTTACCACAGGCTGGTAAAATGTGTGGGATGGCACTGAAAGATCCAGCAATGTCTACAGCTGTCAAAATATTCTGTGTGGAATGTGGATCTCTGTCTAGTAAAGGTAGAATATCGTGTGTGTGTGTGTGTGTGTGCGTACGTGTGTGTGCGTGTGTGCGTGCGTGTGTAGTATTTCTGCTTGAACCGCTCATCTCGGGTACGTGTGTGACTTTCCTCGACTCTACTTCTGGACAAAGAACCAGGGTGTATTGGTATTCGTCCCCAGTTTCCGAGCTGCCTGCATGCACCCAGCAATCACTCATTCATTCAGCTGATAACCACAAATGAACAGAGGGAGAGAAAGGGCTGTTCTCTGAGTATAGACTCAACCTGTAACGGCTTGATTAGAGAGAGAAAAAAGGTCATCCTTGTCCAGGAGTAAACTGGATTTATTGTTGTCACGGCTGCCATGCAGCAGTGATAAAAATGACCTCAATAAAGAACAGCACAGCCAATGCCATATGCAAATGATTCCATAAAGGCATAAATGAAAGTGGAGGGGGTGGTGATGACTAGGGTGGGAGAGGGCGGGAGCAGTGGGGGTCAGATGTAGCAAATGAAGGCCGAATGGCGGATACAGTGGCCCGGCCCATCACTCTTCACTCTAGCCTTTTATGTAGCTGTCCAGCAGCCCCTGCACATGCCCCCTCTTCTCCTTCACTGGCCCTCTGTATCATTGATAACGGAAAGGGCAGTGCCATGTGTGTCTGTGTGTGTTACTACACATATACTGCCTCTGTGTGTTGATGCGCTTGACTCTTTTGGCTGACTGTTTTGGTGAATTGTGACTGTGAGCAGTAAGCAGCAGGATCACGACAGAGGTATTAGTGTAAAAGTTGTATTATATTTACTGTTATACACATCTAACTTTGCTGTATATTTGACTTTTAACCTTGTCTCCAACATGGTTGGATCCGTTTCTTTCCAGGGTTGGTTGTAGGTCTGCAACAGGAAAATGAAAGTCACTCTTGCAACATGTCAATCTACTATTAATAAGACAGGCAGAATCCCCAGAGATATAGTGCTGCACTGGCAGCCAGCAGATACTGCACAGATGGGTTGAGTGAATACTTGAATTGCTGTAATCTCAACTGATTCATCACGTTAATTGTGTGGTAGTTTTATTGGTGCTGATGGTCGAGTTTTTTGAAGTTTTGACAAACCCTGGCTAAGAGTCTCCCCCTGCATCAAGTAGGTATGCTATGCTAGGCTAACCTCATCCTGACTCCTGGTCTGTATAGTTTACACATAGACAGGAGATAAGAGTTCTCATCACTTTTGTAAAAATACAGCAGACACAGTTTTCAACATATTGTACTATTGGGTCTTAATCTAGGAATACTTAATATAAGTCAACACAATGTCAACTACAAACCCTGCACATTAGGTGTTATAAGATATTAACATAGCGCCTGATGATCTGGGCCCTCCATCACTGCATTTGTCAGCATCAGATTGGAAGGAAAAAATATATATATTTAAAAAAACAGGTTCAGCAAGAGACCCATATTAAGAAAACTGAAAAAACTGTTTAATTTGTGAAAACTATGTTCTCTTAGGTCCACATGGAGTAGTATAAGTAATAATAGCAATTGGAGTTGTAGTTTTATTGGCAGTAGTTTGTAAATTTAACCTATTCAACTTGAGTTGTGGGAATTAAGCAGTTTTAAAACTGGATGTGGGACACCTGCTAAAGATGAGATATACCACACACCGTGTGCCGAGATAAAGGAATAACTAAAGACAATGTAAAAGCCAAGAATTGTGAGAGACAAAGCAGCAGATAGAAACATACAGTTATAGAGACAGACACTATAAAACAAAGAGAGGAGGCTACAAATGAAGAGTGCAGCAATGCTGGCGGACATTGGCATCCCTTTAGCTGGCACGCTAGCATGCCAAGTTGTAGGATTTACCCTGGAGCCCTTGGGCTTCACTGTGAAAAGATTCAGTTGGCTTGAGGGGCCCGGCGGCTGGCGGCAGCTGCAGTCCTATTGTCTGGGCCGCTGGAGAGAGGGGAACGCTGGATGAATGGAAGGAAAAGAAGAGGAAGACAGAGAGGAGGAGGAAGCAGAAGAGGAGGCCAGAGGGAGAGCAGCAAGTGGTTCCAGGGAGCAGGGCCAACCTGTAGAGAAAGAGGAGCAAGCAGGATTTCACTGCATGCAGCTGAGGAATACACCATCACACTTACTGGTACAGACAAGTGTACAAAGCTCTTGTCTCAGCTCAATACTTATATCATTTTACCGCCTGCTCCTGGAACTTCCATTATATCTGCTGTTCCTATATCTGAATAAGGGAGATGTACCTTTATATTTGCTGCTTGGAAGTGGAAGAGGAGTTATGAAAACTTTAGGACTTGCAACATGCATTTAAAGCTAACTTTATGATCTGGGGGCTGTATTGTTATCTGTTTTCATATGGAAACCCATTTCTGCCAACAAATTATAGGACCATAGGACCAAGTTATTAATAAACATTAATAAACATATTGATACAGAAAGTATTACTGAAGTCAGAATTTACTTAATATATCTTATTTATTTATTTATTTTTAATTTTCATATATTTTTGTAAGTTCTATGTTCTTAATGCTCGAGTTATTACATTAGTAAAATATCAATCCTCCTTTGTTTTGTGATTGCTAAACAGAAACTGGCAGAATTGACTTTTACCAAGTTTTACACCACATTTTACGATAGACTTTTTGGATCCTGGTGGTTTATAAACATAGATTTCAACCACATTGAGGATTTTAGTCATTTAGATTGTGGATGTTCTTCAGAGAAACAACCTGAGGGTTAAAGTGTCACATCACATGGCTCTCAAATATCAAAATTTATGTTGTACTTTTACCTATACTGTTCATCAATTGACCAATCCCATTTGATTTTTTAACTTTGTCCGATTCACTAACATGGAAGAGGCAAAGTTTACTGCAGCAAACCACCAGGGGGCAATCAAGGTGATTTGGCTTCAATTTTGAGGCAGTTGACATATCGTCCATCTTTAAATAGAGTCGATGCGATCAACACAGTTCATGTGGGACCTTCAGGCTTTTATTCAAAATGCTGAAGCTTATGATCTGTTAACAGACACATAATACTCATCACAAAAGTATCTTCCATTAACTCCTTTCAGTTGCTGAAATTAATATGTTTATGGTGACTGACCATATCAGTTTAGATTTTTTTTTCATAAACGCCTTTGCTGTATATATCTCTGTAGTATTCTTGGTGACAGCTGGTTTTCAACATGTCTTTATTCATACTCATGTGAGTAAAAAGTATAAAAATATATTTATATATGTATTTATATATTGAGTGACTTTTAATATGATATATAAGATGCACAACCACTGTATCTTACAACTTATTATTATAATGTGATATTGATCTACTACAATGTAAGTTATCTGATTACAACTTTGACAAAATAAGCCCAAAAATCTAAACAAACAACACAAATATATTGAACTTCTACACTGTACACCTTTATTTTCTCCACCTATCTATAGACGTCCCTGGTATATGTTCATTTGTGAAGCAGTGCTCAATATGCTGTCTGCTCTCTGTTGTCAGCAGCCAGTGCATCAGAGCAGAGCTCGAAGGTGTGTACAGACCAGAAGTCGACCATGAATGAGAGCTCATCCGCCGGAGCCGGGGAAAGCACATGGTCAAGTGGTCAACAAATGAAAATGGAAAATTGCTACCACTTGTTGGACCCGTTCAAGTAGATGTAGGCGGGAGAGGTGGTCAGGTCATGATGGATGCCCCGTGTCCCCGTTGTTGTTGATATGATCAAAAAAATACCAGGGCCAACCCCCCCATCCTCCCTCATTTACCACTATAATAGACAAACAGATGTGTGCAGGGGGCCCACAAGCACAGGAAATTGCCTGTGTGCACAATTGCCTTTAGAATGAGAAATTTTGTTTATTTGCTGTACAAGTCCAATCATGCTTTTGAGTATGAGTAGATTGTTAGTGGTTTTCACCAAAATAACAGGGATTTCAGCATGTTTAGTTTTTTTTTCAGGTAAGCAACCAAATAGGAACATGAATTGTGCTTTAGAGCATGCTCACTGCTGGCCAAGAGGGCCAACTTGAAATTAAATGCAGGCTACATAAGAGCCGAACACAATGCAATTACTTCCCGTTCTTAGGAGAGAGCACAGAGCATATACTGTAGCTCTGAAAAAATGGTTTGACGTTATAAAAGTTTAAAGAGATTATAATTCAGGAAGCGAGTGCAATCATATATTAAAAGCCTAAAGCAGTTGTAAGTGAATATGCTGCATCTCTATATTATAACTTAAGTCTCGTAAAATGTTTGGGCATCATTTACCACATAATTTGATGCAACCACTGTGCAATGTGAATGGGAAAGCAAATAAGCCAAAATGGCAATTTAATTCAAACAAATGTTGGATGTGTAAATGCAGATGTAATCGTGTGTTTAGAGTGCGTCCCTCTCTCTTCCTCTATTTGCTCCTCGCTCACACACACACACACACACACACACACACACACACACACACACACACACACACACACACACACGTTCTAAGGAGATTGTGTTTGCCTAATCATATGCATTTTCCACTTCATTTCCATGCTTTCTCAGCTAGAGGCACTCTGTAGCCATCAGAAACACAACAATCTCACCATTTATGTTTGATCAGAACATATCACACTGTAAAATCTGCTACACAAGCCACATTATGAAAATGTATAGAGCACATATAGATTACATATTAAAGCACGGATAGTAAATTGAAAAGCTGGTGACTTTTTACCTTTTTATCCGAGTGATTATCGCGACTTATAATGAGATATATAGTGGCATAGGTGCGTAAGTATTTATTATAGCAGACCAATTGATTTGGAAACAGCAGCAGCAGTATTTTTTGTTTCATTGTTTACTAGTATAGTAGTTATTGTTGTAGAAATGGTAGTGGCAAGCTATAGGTCTTATTCACTAAACTTCACTGAAAGCAGTCTTGAGTTTCAGTTGGGCTCATTAAAGATAAACTCCAGAACTTGAGACTGAAATCTGGTTGTTGATTTAGTGCTGATGCCGTTATCCCAGTGAAGGTCACCTGCAGTGTCACTTGTCAGTCTGACAGTCATACAGCAGGTAGATGTGTTGTGTTGAACACACTAAAAACAACAAGCCTACAATGCATACTGTGGTTAAAGCACAACACTCACCAGCTGCTCAACAGTCATGCAATCATAAAGGGTTTTTTTTTCTGTATTTGTTTCTGTTTGCAACTTCTCCTCTTTTGTCTTCGTCACCCAGGTTACACGTCCTGCATGCCCCATCTGATTGGTTGTCTGAATACGAATTATGGAGATGACACCAGTGCCTTTCTGAAAAGTTGTGAGATTTTCAACAAGTAGCACTTGCAGTGGCTGCACATTCAAAGTGCTCGGAGATGCTCCTTCTGGGTCCTGGCGCTCAGAAAAAACAAATAATACTTTCGACTCATGTCAATGATGATTCTGCTCTTCAGTCTTGATAGTGACACAGTTCTGCAGACGCTCAACTAACCAAACATTTGCATGAAAAATTACTACATACATATACAATGAAAACTAGTCAAAAGTGTCGGCAATCTGCAACTGCACTCTCACAGTACCCTTGTTGACCTTGACAGACCCACAGCAAAGCTTAGTCAGTACCTCGGAAATGCTGACATGATAAAAACTGATGATAATGGTTGATTCAGGTTGTTTGAAAAAAGAAATCATGTCAGAGCACCAGTCAAACTGAGGTGATGCTGCCAATCTCACACCACTAGAGTCAGCATTTTATCACAGCAGGATGACGCCTTTTGCCCTCCTGTCCTCCCCCCACCAGCCTTTCTGTTCTACCATCTCTTTTTCACTATACCCTCATACCCATTACATTAACATACAGTATATCCAGTGTATGTGAGCATCTTTGTCCTGATGTGTCCAAGGTTTGATCTTTCCAACCTGTGCACTGCTGCTACAACCTGCCACAGAATGACGCCTCACGAACTCTGTAGCACTTGACCTTTTCAAAATAAAAGTTGTGAGAGCTGTACCACAGGGAAAACAGTGAAGAGCTGCAAACGCTGAGTCCATCAAAGCAATATACGATATGCAATATAAGGCAGTTAATGACTAATGTAAAGTTTCATTTTCAAATAATATAATAAGTAATAGAGTAGTTGTGATGGGGCTTAATGATGATGGTGATAAAGCTGTTCAACTTTGAGTTTTTATATCTAAACTAAATGATATTACCTAGTACCACAACAAGGTGGAGAAAGAGACGACAACAGTGGAGAATCGAATGTGCTTGACTCGTGTGTTTATGGCTCATTGGACTTTTAGGCAAAATCACTTAGTGACACTTTCTTTGTTTAGGTGTTGTGTCTGTATCAGTTAACTAGTTACCAGCACTGTTTTGAACAATGTTATTAAGGTTATAAGTTATAATTAATACTTTTTAATGATGAGAGACATGACCCATTATTAAAGATTTACAGACGTTTATATCATTGATAATTCACAAGGAGTTTCTCACAACTTGACAAACCAAGCTCGTCCCACAAATGACACATAGGCAAACTATACAGGCTGAGTAATTGATAATTAACCATTAATAAAGGCATCAGTTTCAATTTACAAACAAGGCATGAAAGCCATATTTTCTATATTTTCTAACAGCTACAGAGCTTACCTGTGAACAAATTAATCATCATGGCATCTGAGAAATATGATGATGTATGATGAAGACCATGCAACATAATGTAACGCTCAAGAAAAAGATAGTAGAGTGTACTTTGAGTTGAGTTTTGTCTTGGTATTTGTGGTGTCAGTATAAGAAAGTCAGTATTTAATGGACATACTGAATTAAAATGTCTTACTAAACAAGTTTTCAGGGATTAGATGTCCTATCTAAAATATAATTATGAGACATTGGTATACCACTGTTCAAACCAGTGTTATAAGCATGTATATGTTAAGGCAGAGTTATAATGCAGTGAAGTTACTTCTAACAAGCAGCCATGGAATCTGCTGAGAACCGAAATTAAATGATGAAGCACAGAAGCAGCATTCTTAATTATTAATTTGCACATAATTCATTTTCAAAAATGTTAGCATCCATTGACTATTTTATTTTATTTTATTAATAACAACAGTCAGTCCTTATCATTCTAGTCTGCATGAAGCAACAAGTCCTGGAAAATGAGAAAAGTCTGAATAGCCTCTTGTCATTTCTCATTAGTTGCCAGCACTATGCGGCTCAGGCATGGCGAAGCGTGACCCACATCAGGTTAGGGCAGCCTGGTCCTTCCCAGCTCATAGGCCTCTTTAGGAGAGATATTGATGATGGTCAGGAGGAGGCTTTGCTAAATGAGCCTCAGCAATGAGGTGGAAAATGACTAATGTTCCCTGGGTGAGCCCAGCGTGGTCGGGGGCCTGCCTCAACACTGCCTGACCTGCCCGCTTTTTAATGACTGAGAAGGAGAGAGGACATGGACAGTGTGTGTGGGAGAGTGTGTGCGTGTGCGTGTGTGTGTGTGTGTGTGTGTGTGTGTGTGTGTGTGTGTGTGTGCGCGCGTGCATGTACACTGGTGAAAATTCAAAATATCCTTGAACCAAGGTGCATCAAAGACATGATATTTTTACAGCGGGCTTATGGCTCCTTGTAAAAAAAACTGTATCAGGGAAAATGTATTTGTAAGTTTGATCTGAAATGAATTTAAGTTAACAAATGACAGTAAGTCAATGTGTGTTTTTCACATTCAAATAATAAAAAAATAAAATCTGAAACATGTATGGGGAAATATACAAATACAACACATTTACTCTTTGTTTAACTTCATTGACAATATCTTTGTTTTCATTTTTTTCACATCCAATAGCAGCATTTATAATATCCTCACATGCTGTTCATGTCAGTGTGGGTTCAAAAACATGTTAAAAAACAAATGAGCTATGGTTAAGATATGATTATGTTTAGGGAATAAGACATTGAGTCGGGAACTCTGTCATTTTCACTTCTGAATCACAAGCATGCTTCCACACTATCTATAATCTTATTCCTGTCCAACCAATCACAACCTGACAAGCTTGCCTTTAGCCAATCAGTTGTACGCTGTGTATTCTCTTATTTCAGCACTGAGTTGTTGTTTTTTTTGACCCACCTCAAAACTGTGTTTTAATACTGTGCTGCATACAACATGAAAATGCTCCAAAAATATGTTCTATTATTTAAGAATGTTATTCTTTGTACACTGGTCTATTCGAGATCTCAATAATACTCTGTTGTAATAAAAGATTCTAAAAATGTCTAAAGAACAAGTGAATCCTTGCAAACACATAAATATTAGTGACATTTTCTCCAGGACGAGGATTAAATCCACATGGCTCCTCCTGAATCTGAGGTTTTACAGTAAAACACACCTCAGCACCTGCATCCTTTCATGAACATAATATGAAGCACACACTCTGGTCTCCACCGCACATTCTTTTTTATTTGTTACTGATAGAACTGAATAATAGAAATTGCACTGCCCTATTAAATGAACTATATATAAATGGAATAAACAAATTAGGGTTAAGGGAAAAAAAAGGGTTTAATCAGCCTGTGTTTAGAAATTTACTACATGTTAATACATGATGTCGCTGTCAGGTGCTGTTTGCTTGGTTTGCTCAAATCAGAACATAATTACTGAATTTCACCACATCAGTTAATTTTCCAAACCTCCTTTAAACATTGGGGAAATGCTATAATGTTCTAATTTGAGACAGAAGTCATCTGCTTCATGCACATCACCAGCCATCGATTGCTTTGCGAGCTGCTGCCGAATTCAACACACTCAGGATAATTCAGCCACATAAACAGCTCTGTATTTCTTTTACTTTATTTGTTGAAATCATATCAGCCTCTGTGGTGAGAGAAGAAACACTCGCGGTTAAGTGTTGCCCTCCTCCTGCTTCCTCCCTCTCTCCATCTTCCTCTTTCTCGCACTCTCGCCTCCAATCCACCATTATTAGTGCCTCCAATACTCCAGAGGGCAAACAAACTTTCAAAAAATTCCCCATAACCCGCCAAGCGTAGCCCATTTTCCTCTCCATGCAATTAACTGCGCTAACATTTACAATAATATGATTACAGACACTTTGGCAAAGTCATGGGGGGAACGTAGGGCATATTAGGTATCAGCAAGGGGTTGATCGTAATGGTCGCGTTTCCCGGAGACTCACATTTTCTTTTGCACGCAATAGTGAGAGCCACTAAATTCTCCTCAGGCAGTAAAAACCAATGCACTGGAACCATGATAACAAACACAGGCAGCCACTTTCTTTCTCATCACTCTCTTATTTTCTTTCTCTTACTTTGGGGCCTAGTTTCTTTTTTTTCCTCCCCTTCCTTCTTTCTTTCCGCTGCAGCCTTCTTCTTAACTCTCCCCACCTACCCTCAGCCCGTCCCCCCATGCACGCCTCAATTAATTAAGTCTTTCACGGCCATGTAATTAGGAACATTAGCAAGTCATAAACTTGCCACGAGTCTTGAAATGATGTGCTGGCCCTCAGCAATTTGTTTGTAATTCCTTTTTCGAGAGACAACAGCACCATAGGGTCCCATAGATCTTCCCAGGGCCCCCACTGTGTCCCCACCCAGCCCCCCGGCCGCTTGCAGCCACGACAGGCGGGAGAAGAGGGGGTCCTTGTCGGGCTGAGAGGGGGACCACATGATGCCCAGGCTGTCTGGCACCCTTCCTGCTCCGCTCAAAGGACTCCTTAGAACAGCCTGACAAAGACTGTGGTCTGTTCATTACGCGCGTTTCAGGTTTTTCATCCGTTTTTAAGAGGCAGAAATGTATTTAAAAAAATAAAACAAACATGTTAGCACATGTGGCCGTGGGCCCCAGCAAAGGCCAGACGTTAACTGTAAGTGGCAGGTCATCAGGGTCATTAAGGAGCCTCGACACCCCCTGCACTGATGCTATGGAAGAGTAAGCTCTCCCTTTTTATTTGCTCTCTCATGCACCCAACCTCATTGCAAGTCCTGATCTTTATCAGCCATGCTTGATAATGTCTTTGTTTGTGGTCCTGCACTGGGATTGCTGTCACTCTGCAGTCAGTTGAAGTGAGATGTTTAAAACATTAGTTTGGACTGAGTAGACTTTAAAATATGATTTCCTTCCTTTTCAGGCTGCCCCAGAAAGAAACTATAATTGTATTTTATATTTAAAAAAATATATACTGGACTATACTGGAGTCACAGGTTACTGTGATATTGAGTACTATTCACTGCTGACTATAGCAAATCTGTGTTAACTATAGTGACAACGACTGCTTGAAAAGATGTTCACTTCACTTTGTCTGTAACATGAGGAGACAGTGAAGATGCTGCTGATCACTTCTCTGTGGCTGTTTCCAATGCGGCTTCATTTATCAGGAAGTTGGATGCAATATGAAGATATTACTTCTGTACTTGACAAATTATAATGTTTCCACTTAAATTATGCATTAATTTTAACATTTGACTAATGACATTTAAAGCATTAATAATGGGGCAATAGTTGATTTATTGAGATCAGGCAACATAATTATTTTATAATCACAAAGCTTCTATATAGCTTCTATATATAACTATATATATATATATATATATATATATATAGTTTAGTTTAGTTTATATAGAGTTTTATTCTGTGTGTATTTCATTTTATTTTCTTGTTCTTTGAACTAATTACCTTTGTTATTTTTATTTATACTTTTTTTTCATTTAGGTGATGGAGGCAACTTTATGTATCAACGCTGGATGTTTCAGCTCCTGTTGCTTTCTGTCATATATAACATAATAAAATACATTATTTCACGTTATTTTACCTGAAATATTTCCTGAAACATATACCTCAATATCATTATATTTTGGGTATTGTTTCTCTTTATTTCCCAGCCTTCTGACTGATTCCCACACTTCCTATATTAAAGATCCTTCAGTCCCAACAGTCACCATCAACCACAAATCTCCCAAATTGTGTCTGCTTTCCAGTTTATTCGTGTGTGTGTGTGTGTGTGTGTGTGTGTGTGTGTGTGTGTGTGTGTGTGTCTGTGTCTGTGTGCTCATCCTGCTCTTTTGTCCATGCCGCTCCACAGAGAGGTTAACGGCATCGATGCCTGTGTAATTCCAGCTCAAGCACTCTCATCAGCAGCCTTATTCTCTCCTCCGGCTGCACCCTGACCTCCCAATAACCATACACTATTGTTTCTATTTACCATTTGCCAGAGATGGAAGGAAAACTGGAGAAAGCGCGTGGCAGAGAAAAAGAGAGCAGGGGCCGGTATTGATCGGCTTCCACAAGTATTGAAACCAGATATTGATTTTCTTTCTTTTTTTTCAAATGGGAAAAAGTGCATTGTCCGACCGAAGGAGATTTCTATGGGGATTTGGGGAAAGAGGAGTTGAAATGAGCATCCGGTGCACCGTTGTCTCTTGTGGATTGTGTATAGGGCTGTGGTAATTGAATTGAGTGAACGGGGCCCTTCTCCAATATGTGCTCTCTTAAGAGTTTTTGCCCTGTCGATGTATCTCTGTAATATTTCAGTTGGAGGAGACTTCAGAAAACCAGGAAAGTTTCCAAACAAGTTCAGCTCATTCTGCAGAGACATCAGTTATTAATGTGGCTGTTGTTGTTGAAAATCAGTTGATATGTTCCTCCTGTTATATCACGTACATCTGTAGCATGTTCCCGGTATTTTAACTAAAGGAGAGGAATGTGAAAATGACATTCAATTCAAAGATTGGGTTGAGTGTTGACTTGGTGTTTTCTTTCAATCTCATTAAACCAGAGAAATACATTTTACATAAAAGGTTTTCTGTATTGAAGAAAATGTGACTATTTCCTTGGAATTATACTTTTGTTTTTTTGTTTTTTCCCTGTGACTTTGCACAGTTTTGAGGTGAGAAGAGGTATTTGATCCAGTAACACTAACAAATGTTTTAATGTTTAAAAAATAAAGTAGTACAAGACTGTACATCAGCACAGCTGTAGATCAGTGAACTAAGCTAATTTGTGTTGTTTAGAGCCGAACTGAAACATGAGTGAAATGATTAAGACCTGGCAGTTTAAAAATTTAAGTGGGAACTAAGTGTGTTGGGGGTAATAAATAGACACAGCCATTAGACACACAGCTCTGCTCAAATTCAACCCTATTGTTTCAGAAACATTGTTATTCAAAAAAACTTAAACTAAAATAGATCAAATCAAATGTTGGTCTTTCAAAGTAAATACAAATTAGCTGATTCTCATTGAAATTTTTGAAATAATTATATAACTTTATATAAAAACTGACAAAGCCAATTCAAGAATTATATAACAATAAAAGAATTATAAAATTGTTATTTTACTTATAGGATTGGTCAAAATCTCAGTTTAACAGCTAACAGTTTTCATTATGGAACATGTGAGCATGTGTCACTGTGAATGATTGAATTTTTCTGACTCCAGTAGGAACCTCAAGTGTTACTTTATATGATTGCATGGCCTTAATATAAGTGTAATCTGAGAAAAATGCACATTGACATTAATATAATTAATAACAGCCTAGAGATTTTCAAAGGATCAGTTAGGTTTTAAAAGAAGAGATGGACTTTATGTCTTGGAAATTAATATTTTATTTATCATCATCTATGAGATTGTATTCCCTTAAAAGTTTCAAAAATATACAGAAGAAATTAAAAGGATGGTTTGTCCTGAGCCCTTGACTACAAACTGATTTCTAAAATGTGGTTGAAATTTGTATTTAGCTCTTAGTCCGCTGGATTTTGACCTTTTCAACACTGTTTTGAACAAAAAAACAAACAGAATTATTCGACATAATATTTCAGAGACCTCTCTTGTCACATTGTCTCTACCCTCCTTTTAAAAACCGAACTCTTGTTGCGACTTTTACGTTTCTACCCCAGCCTCTTCTCGCGTGTGTCTGCCTGTGTGCACATGCAAGCTGACTCGCCTCTGTGACCGCAGCCGGAGCCTTGGCTGCCTGCTTCTCATTCAGCCCGCATCAGCCTGCTCTCCCACTCAATTTGCAATTAAGACCAAATTTAGAGCGCTGAAGCCTGAAGGCAGGTGGGTGTCCACACAAGGAACATGTTGCCTAGCAACTGGGGGGGGTGTCAGGAGGGTGTACCTGAGCTTCAGCGGGCGGTGTGGGGAAGTGTGCGTGTGCGTGTGTGTGTGTGTGTGTGTGTGTGTGTGCGTGCGTGTTTGAGAGAGAGAGAGAGAAAGAGAAAGGTTTGGACATACAGTATGTTGGTGTTTGCTACTGGACATTTATTATTATTATTATTATTATTATGAATACTGCTTTCATTTATTTTTTACAAATAATTAAAAAAGGTACATTTCATTAAATATTAATTATACACTTTTAAACATTGTAAATTATTGTTTATTTACCTGCCTTTCATGTCTTCATCCGTACACCAGCATGTTTCAGGGTTAGGATGTCAGCATTTTTTGGCATCTTAATCAGCCCGTTGTAACATATGCTGCCATGTTGAGATTGTCACGCCAAGAGTCAAAGCCCCCCCCCCCCCCTCCTGCTCTTCAGTCCAGGTCAAACATAGAAAGTTCCCTTGGGTCAAAAGGTCACAGCTCCACTGTTTTCACACAACTTTTCTACACTGCCAAACATGGTCCAAACATGGTTGTGATAAATCGTATTCATCTTGAAAAATTGTATCTCACCTGCTACCCCACCTGTATTCCCATTTGTGCAATAAATGGTTAAATCACGACGAAGAGTTCCTGACTGAACTTTGGAGGTATCACGAATTGCAAATGGAGATGGATGTGTTTGTTGTATTGACAGCCCTTCTGTTTGGTAAACCAGGGATCATGAGGAATATACACAGTTCAGCCTCAGTGTGGGACTAAGCAGTCAGAGTGATTGCTAGCCTTTGTTTTCAGTACATGAAAACCACTTAACTTGGACTTGGAGCCTAATAGAATTAATGACCACTTGTGGCTGCAGACGCTGCTGCTGCTCAGCAAACGTTTTTGTTTGCTTTGAGAAAGAGTGAGCACGAGTAAAGAGGTTTTTGATTTTCTTCAGAAATTGTCTTTTCCTTCATTCCTTGGATTCCATAGTCAAACATGCCTGAGATAGCAACAGTGCACGTGTAGCAATCCTTCGACTTGTGCTATTTCTCATCTCTTTTAAACAAACCTGCTTCTGTCTCCACAGTAATAGTCCAAAAAGAGTTTGACTCACACGTCATCAACAGAAACGACAACCATAATTATTTACTTCAGTGACTGCTCCTCTGCCTCACGTTAGAGGAGGCAAACAACATGTCTCCTTGAATTTGTTCAACAAACTCGAACGCCACACTGCAAAAACAGTGCTGTAAAGTGCTGTGCGTGGTAATCAAGACCAGAAAAGTGATGTGTAAAATACAGACCACTTACCATTTAATCTTATTTCCTCATCTGTTTTCTCCGAAATATTGGTTTGCTGTTCGTTCTTTGCAACGTTCTTGCCCATCATTGCGGAGAAGATTCCAACACAACTGACTGTGTTGTGCGCAGTGATTCTGATTGTCACATTAATAAATCTTAGAGGAGAGCAGGATATTTGTATTAACTACTTGTGCATTATGCATTATGCTATACCCTGGGGACTACCCCCCCCCCCCTTGTTTCACCTTGCTTTTACCTATGTAATGATGTGTTGATAGAAACAAGACCTCTGACACTTGTAGAAAATAAAATGATTGACTTGCATATAAAGATCAAATTCAAACAATCATCCTGATCCTTTGTTCTTAAATGGCACAGTTCCCCCCCCCACCTCAAAACAGGGCATGAGTTCAAAACAATGGCAGCCCCCTGCCAAACAATATCCTCGACTTTAACAGTCGGTACACATTATACAGCTGAGCACTATTCCCCAATCGGCATCATCTTCCATATTTGCATGTGCTAGGATGCTGAGAGCGGCAAATTGACTGAGAAAATAGCCATATTACCACACAGTGGGAGAGGGAGTGTATCATGTGAAGCAAACAAAGGAATACAACAGCAGTGGCTCTCACTCCGCGCAAATGTCTGCTCTCAAGTCAGCCGAATCAGTGTGTGTGTGTGTGTGTGTGGGTGTATGTGATGGAAGACAATAGCAGAAATAATGTCAAAGATTTCTGATGATTTGTGGACTCGGAAACACGTCATGGGCGAAGAGAATGGAGCTCTTTCATGTCTGATACTTGAGTGTAATGCCAGACTCTCAGTTGGGCTGTTAGACAGGGTTATTCAGCTGCTTTTGCATGACCTGCACTGGTCACACTGTGTTGAAGATCAGTTTATGAAAGTCACACTGGAATAAAAAGCGACGTTCACCCTGTTTTTCTTTTCTCCCAGCATCTTTTTGACACCTACGATTTTCCCACATCCCGTTTTCTTTACTGTACATGATCGTCTTGTAGTCTTGTCCGGTCTTACACATTCATATATCCTGTGTCAGGTGGTGTCAACAATCCCTTCAAAGTGAAACAAAATGCGCCTCTTGTGGAAATTAAAAGTTGAATTCATAAGCGATAAAACACAGTCTAGCTCAGTTCAGTACCTTGGATTTACAGTCTCACTTGCACCTACTTCGTCAGCTATTATTAGCCATAAACAAACCAGTTTCTACTCAGTTGTCCAAACTTTATCTTCATAATTTATCGGCAGCAAATATCAAATTTCACCTCAGAGACCAAATGCTAGCTTCTGAAAAAAATAAACTACAGAGGCGTCATGTCCACCAAGTGCAAATGTAAAGGGCTCACAGAGATAAATACTATGGAATTACTTGCTGGGATGTTGACAGAGGTTTGACCACATCAATCAAATGACAACATTTTTCTAAAAACACTGGAGTGGGACAGATGTTCAAATCAGCCAGATCCTTTATAATTAAATATTTTTTGAAACCTTTTAACCTCTCATAAAAAATTTTTAAAAATGCTTTACTCAGAGATTCAATAACAGATGCTGGTTGAGGTCAAATGTGTGGTCCAACCCAAACCCAGCTTCCAAAGCCTTATGGAGAATTTGGAGCCATATCCATCAAAACATGATTGAAAAATAAATCATCTGTTATAGATTATAATATAACCTCTTGAGAAGATAAACCTAACATGACTTCGGTGACAAACACACATCTAGCACTACCTCAATTTGTACAAGGGTGTAAAAGCATACATTTCTCCCTGTGTCATATTTTCATTCAGTCTCTGAAGGAGAACACATTGTATATATAATAAAAGATCTGAGAAACAGATATTGACACAGTTTCCCAATATGCGTTGTTGGTATTCTTCCAGTTGAACTTTTTTTTTTACAATTTATGGACATAGACAAACACATGAAAAGGGGTTAAGTGTAGATATTTCTTCACAATTAAGGGCCACAAGCCAAAAAGACCGAAAATTACAGTTACATTTCCGATCAGACAGGTTTGTTTCAGCACCAGGAACTGTCCAGGTTGACCTGCTAACCCCTTTAAACCTGAATTATTCCCTCATGTGGGTTTTTTCTGCCAGTCCATCACAATGGACATTTCAACTGAGACCATATTATATGGCTTAATATATATACATATAAATTGTGCTTTATAAAATATGGAGTGAGTAAAACAGGTTTACCATTTGCTGCCATACATAGAGTTTTGGAGAAGAAAGTATGGCATATGCTAGGGAAACAGCAGCCATCGTACCCTGGGACCACTGTGCTTATCTGACAGTCAGGGAAACAGGCTCTGATCAAAGAGTCACATTCTGTAAGTTTAGATCATGTGACCCACTTACACAAGTTTCCACACTGACCAGGAAGTGTTGATTAGAACTCCTTTTATTGAGGAACTCCACTTCCTATCTGCTGCTTACTCATTCACTACTTACTCTTCTGTTTTTATTCCCGGGAAGGACTGCAGTGTGTGTGTGGGTGGGTGTGTGGGTGTGTGTGGGTGTATGCGTGGGGGTCGGGGGGGGGGGGGGGGGGGGGGGGGGGGGGGGGGGCAGAGGGGGCATGTGTATTACAAAAGTCCTCAATTTCACACATGCTTAATCTTAAGTGAGTTTGGCATGAAGGGATTTGTGGAGGAGTGTGTGTGTGTGTGTGTGTGTGTGTGTGTTCGGGAGGTAAGGTAGGAAATGAGGGAGAATGGGGTGAATTGGGGGGGCGGGAATGGGGACACTCCTGTTTAATGGAGTGACAGAGTGAACTTTGGTCTGCTGTCCACTCTGTTTCCTCATTTTATTCTTAAGGTCTCTCTGTGTTTCTCGGTGCCTTTGGAAGGTCATTCAGTCAGACTTCATCTTTGGGGTTTTTGACCACTTATTTTGGGACAAACATCAACTGAACACACACTGTTTGTGTCCATGAGGCTTTGGGGCTACACTGTAGTTGATTAACAGAATATAACACAGCCTTTGTTAAACTACTTTGTTAAACTACTAAGTCCACTCTGTATGTGGAAAGCATATTCATTTAATCGGCTTCACAATTGAAATTTGTATTGTTGATAATTATTATTGTCTGTAACTGGGTCAACCACGGGCCAAAATCGCTCCCAGAGTTTCATAATCATAATTTGAATGATTTCACCATATCTGACGGACGATGACACAGACAGGGATCTGATCTCTGTCATGGCAAAAAAATCATAGAATCACTTCCTGTCTAGCAATTGGTTTTCAAAGTAAAATCACTATGTTATTTTTGTTGCTGCCATGCTTTACAGTGAGCTGAATAGCAGAGCTTTTATTTTGAAAAGTTGTTAACTTGGGTCTGAAGATTATGTCTATTGCTGAACAGACCTCTGACACAGCCAACATGCAATGTATAAAAAATCATATATAACACCAGTTCAAAAAGTCATTACAACTTTTAAATAAGCCACATATGTGAACAGTGACAACGCAAATTGTGTTTCATTTCATGAACAACATTGACTATAGAATTGCAGACAAAACTTAGGAGGACTCACTGATGACAAGGAATAACTCTGAAGTAGCTCTGGAGCATTAACACAGGCCAAGAGAACAGTCAATTCCAAATAGACAGGCTTAGAACGAGCACTGCACTAGTATCACTAAAATTGTAATGCTTCAAAATTGTACCATATCTCAATATTTGTTTTACTTTTTCAGTTTGAAGTGTGACACCCCCCTCCCCCACCCTGCTCTTATTCTGTTTGTCTTGGTTGTGCTCTTTACCTTTCAGGAAGTGGCAGCAGAGGGGAGGCCGTCAGGAAGATGAGGTTCACCTAGGTGGCTGGTCTCGAGCCTATTTAACCACCTGGCTCAGTCTCTCTCTCTCTCTCTCTCTCAGCTCCCACATGTGCTCCTGGGTTTTGTGTGTTGTGTTCGTTCAACAGGTTGTAGCTTCCACTCATCTATGCACTACATTACATTACAGATTTTGACTGACTTATTAGCATCTCGGTGTGTTCTCCCTCCTATTGTACTGTATGTCTGAACCGTGAGCCAGTTTGTGACAAAGTGTATGATATTTGATAATTTGTATAATAACCAACAAACAGGTTAGATAGACCACAATGAACATACAGGCCCCAAAGTACAACGTCAGTGTAACAAAAGTCAGTTCACAACCTGTCAATCCAGGTTAAGGGTAATTATATGAACCCAGTTATTAAATAATCTGTGAACTGTGCAGCTAATGCCACACAGCTCTACGTGGTAAGGAGCTGTGGTATTTGTGGATGTGAGTGAGTGAAGGCATCGTGGGAGAAGTAGAAAACAGCAAGTAAATAATAGAGAAGCACAAAAGGGAATAACCAATTACCACATTCTCATAATGAAGTTGTTTTTTTCCCCAACTTGTCAGGTGTTTGATATTGGTTGTGTTAAAGCGACACGTTCTTGCCACTTCTGATTTGAGATTTAAAGGAGTCACAATTGTTAAGAATGGTACACTTCCAATGACAAGTTAAAAGATTTCTCTTTGTTTGCACCACTGGTATGCTCGTCAATAATAAATGATGTGCCACAGCACCGAACACTGTGTGTGTGTGTGCGTGTTAGTGTGTGTGTGTGTGTGTAATCTGACTGACAGAGAAGTAAAGATGGCTGGGGGGTGTGGGAGCCAGGGGAAAGGTCGGGCAGGAGTGTGAGAGAGGAAGTGTTTAGGTAGATCACTGAGCAACCTGATGGCCTGGGCTCTGAAGCGTTTACTGTGGGAATGACCTACAACGCACCATAGCCCCCACACAGTCAACCCCCAGCTCTCGGCCAGTGAACCACCTCAGCGACCGAGTTCTGGGAACTATTTGGTTAAGGCTTCAAATAGAAGTTGGTTTTGTTTAAATCAAAATAAACTGACTGTTCTTTGATTCACTGTGAACCTTTTCCGTATTAAAGCAGAGCAGGGTCTTTCACTTACCTTAACCAAAAGCTGTGGGACTCTGAAGAGAACCATTAAAATACTGTGAAATCTCTACAAGTGAATTTTGTACTGCAATGTTGTGGAGAAAGTATGATCTCTGAGCACTTCATTAAGAATCAATGTATTTTTAATTTGTGAATGTCCTCATTATAGCAATAAATTTAATCCAATTGCATTTCATGAATCTTATGTTGCATTTTGTGTGCTGTTGTGAAGCTGTGAACACACAACTTGTGTCTCTGTGTTTGTACAAAAAGTCAAATGGTAACGATCTGCCATAGTTACAGTCCTCCCAGCAAAGAAACATCTTCAATTTTCAATATTTCAGCAACAACTTCATTCTGCATTTCCAAATGGCGAGATGTGAACAGGTCTTTCACATCTCAAACCAGAACCACGACACTGTTCTCAGTCTGAATGGAACCTCCAGAGAACCACCACTGGAGTCTGCCTGTGAATTAAATTTAATTAACAAACAATTATCCGTATTTGATTAAGGTTTTCATTTGACAGAAAGCACTTCTAGTTTTTATTAAGTACTGGCCAGAGTCAGATAATTTATTCTTGAAACAATTATCTTTTTTTTGTATTTTACAGATCCTTAATGATGGTTTTCAAACAGTCACTTTCTTGCAGTTTGCCCAATGTTTTCACTAAATATCTCTGGCTATGTGATAATTGAAAGCCCTCTATAATCAAATAATTGCCCTTAATTAAAAATGTGTTAACCTCATAAATGTCAATTATCAGTGAGGGGAGGCTTCTTTAAAAACTGACGGTGGTTTGGGTGGGTCTGGTGAAATCCTCTCGTGTGAGTAGACCAGTGAAAACACGGCGGGACATGCCTCAGCAGAGCCCTGCACACTGTGACGCCTCTGTCTGGTTAGAAAGCGATGCTCAGGATAAGATAGGCCACAGCGATAAGATAAGGCGAGTCTTTTCAAAGTGATTTCCCGCACAAGCTATGTGCTGTATTCAATTTAGATGGTAAGATATGCATGAAATAAATTGGATTTGGAGGGTGAAGATAATACATTCCTACATTCGCAGTTGTTATTTTGAGAGCGATTTCCACGCTTGAGATTGGTTCAATTTGTTTATCCTGGCTCTGTGGCTTGTAAAATGACGAGGTGAGAATTTGGGGGATGCACTCTGGTTGGCCGGTTGGGTCCGGACTGGTGGTTATGGCAACATGGGTGTGGTTAAAGAAGATGTGATGTAAGAGGTTTTGTAGTAGGACTCAGCAGCCAAGGCAGACCCTAACCTATACCCCCCCACTCCAGCCAATACAATTTACGCTGTACGCCCACAATGCCAATGGAAGAACTGAAGAGGGAGCTGTTGATTATTCTGTAAAGTATTATAAAAGGTACATTTAATGTAATATAAATGGAGAGCGTTTACCTTTATTATAATAATACAATTGATGACATTAACTTAAAGCTATTATTTACTGTTTTGATGTGATTATAGGATCTTTCAAATGATAGAGATGAAATAAGATTTTATCTAAATCTTTAAGCTCATATTGCATCACATATTAGTAGGACACCTCCCTGTGGTCTCTTTATTCAACCTGTAAAGCAACACATTCACTGTGTTACTCTGACATTCTGTTGTCGAAGACTGATTCTATTTTTATTAGGTTTTTGTTCAGTTTTTGTACTACGTAGATTTTTTAATCCCTGTTAAGTTTCTGCCATTGGCCATTGCCACACACCAGTGCAATTTCTGAGATGTTATTAGAGTGCTTGCTTTCATTTGTGAACTATGATAGGTGACCTCATTTATAACAGTTTTATAAATCCTTCTAAACTCACTGCAATGCAGTAAAATTGGTAGAACTCAAATATAACCAACATCACAAACAGAAAACAATAAAAACAAGGGATTCAAGCCCTGCAGGTATTTTCAGTTTAATCTCCAAAACTCCCATACCTCGAGTAGAACTACTTTTACTAATGCTACTCAAACATAGTAGATTTTCACTAACCCAGATATCGACATTTTTTTGGTTTTTTTATTTAATTTAATTTAAAATGTTTGTATTTCTCGCAGTACAATGCAACATACTGATAATATTGTCCTCATGTTTCAACCTAAATATGATACACACACAATGTCTCACACCCTCTCTTCCATTGCCAGACCTAATGAAGAATTCCAGTTGCCAGGCTGGGCGGGCGATGCTCGGACAGTGGGGATTTTTCATCCTGTAATGTTGGCACGGGTCATTAATTGTGCCTTGCCATGAGACCAGTGGGCTTGTCATTTGGGTATAGAACCTCTATACATCTCCTAAACTGCACCTCTCTCTCTCTCTCTCTCTCTCTCTCTCTCTCTCTCTCTCTCTCACACACACACATACACACACACACACAGTGCATGTCCCCCTGCTCATCCTCTGGGTGTGTCAGGGTCTGGGCGGTCTGGACGCCCACCCATGCATCGTGCAGAATGGACTGACCCACTTACTGTCACTAACTGATGACCCGTCCTCCAGGGTTTAGACATCGCGGCTAGGTGACGTGTTCTCAGGAGGAGACAGGAAGATATGTCATCTTTATCCAACCTGGTCAAGACTTGATTGTATGGACTGGATGTTTGGTACTGTGTTTCTTTTCGACCACATACTGTAAACTTTCATTATTTCTGAATAAATGGTTTTAGACACCTAAGAGTTAAGCAACTCATAGATACAATTCAAGGGTTTGTGTATTTTGGGGTTTGGGGTTTTTTGCCAACTGATAGTCCAACATGAACAGAAACAGTTGGCCGATCTAACACAGAGCCATGGTTTCCAGTGTTTTTTCAGTTTTACTGGTTCTTTATCTTTACTGGTTAAAAAGAAAGAAGAAAATGTACGCTTTCTATCAACCTCAGATTTACAGATTACAACCAATTAGTTGATAAATGATAGAGATTAAATAACAATGGATGCACAACAGATTCACTGCAGATAACACACACCAGCTTTGCATTCAGAAAACCAAGTAGGATAAATGCAAAGTGTTCTGACTTTACTGTTACAGTATGTTAGGCCTATGTGAGGAGGGGTCACTAATGTATGGGATTTAAATATCTGCCATACTCTGAAACCGAAACAAAACTGGTGCATGAACTCCTATTGTCAAACAAACTCAAGTAACCCGGCATGCAACATGTCGTCGGACTGTACTGGAGCAGAGAGAAAAAATATAATAAGACTCAGATCCCCCTGCCTCCAGGATCCAGATTTTTTTTCATATGGTCAGTTTCAGAGTTTCAGATCAGAGCTGCGGGACACCACTTCCGAGAATCATGTTATTCACAAGCTCGCACATGTGTGGGCAAACCTCTGTGGAGTGGGGGTTGTAAACTCAACTCTCAAATAACATACTGCAACAGGATTGCAAGTTTACATTACCAAGTTACAAAGTAAAGCTTTTCTCTTTCAGAACTCCAGCGTACCTGCACCAGTTATCAAATCACCATTTACAAAGGTTGAAACCTGGAAAACATACTAATGTAGTGGGAGAACAGCGAAACATTTTAAACTCTGAAAATGTTTGCAGAGATTACATTTTTTTCAGCCTATGAATACATTATAAGGCTTTAAAACTTCATGAGAAACCTTTTTTATTAGATCCCAATCAAACACTTTGAGTTTCTACCTTTCAAACTCTTTTTTTCCAGTATCGGGGTATGGCTTGGTATTTATCCCATAAATGACAAAGAATGGTTCTGAAGTTAACAATGTCAAAAAAATTTCAGAAAAATAGGCTGCGGAGCATTTAAAAGAAGCAGTCAGGTCATTCTTAAAATTATGACAACATTTTGTATTTATAATATGGAAGGGGAGGTAAAACAGATTTTTCATGACTTACATAGGTCATTAATGGGCCTACTCAAGAAATAAAAGAGGCAATGAAAAGGCCTTGTTGTGTGGACTCAGTTACGCACCTGACTGATCCTGAAACCTCATGGTGGGTTTGGTAGCAAGGAACCAAAAACCCATGGGTGGTGCTAGCGTCTGAAGCATGTCCCTCAGTGAGTTACTCAGCGCTCAGCGCTACCCGCTGGTTAACGTCTGCATCTAACACATGAGTGACTTAAGGCGGTCAGTGTGAAAGATTGTTGAATAAAGACTTGAGCCATGTGTGACTACCATTAGGCATTTTCCATATATGCTGCGCAAAACCTAGACACCAGCAGGCGTCTGTGACTGTTTGTTTCTGACTGCACAACACAATTTGACAAGATAACAGCAGTTCACTAAGCATTCTGTAAGAATCTGTCACAGATTCTAGGTTTTTATTATTATTTCTTAAAATAGTCATTGATTATGTTGTGGCCACACATCAAACGTACTTGCTGACCCCTGCTCTACTATATGTACATCTGTAGCATCTGTATTGACATTATGATCAAACACACACACACACACACACACACACACACACACACACACACACACACACACACACACACACACATATACACAAAGGAACAACTTCTTTTCAGAAAACTGTTACTATTTTCATGGGCTCATATACAGCAAGAATAATCTGGTAGGTATGTGTGTATGACAGCTCTAAACCACTAAAAATGCTTTTCCACATTCTGGCATCAATACTGACAGCTTATCGCTACCTCACAGTGTGCCCTAAACAAAGCCTTATTTGTCTCTTTTTTGAGGGCAGAAAGAATTCCCAAATAAAGGAAATGGGCTCTTAGTTTCTTCGGCATTAGGGAGGAGGACAAAGAAAGCAAGCGAGACAATCAGCGGAGACCGCGATGAACAATTTCAGCCTTATTTATTGTTTTTTGGGATTTCCACAGCTAATGTGCTGTGAAATGCAGCAATGGACATGGAGATAATTTCCTGAACAAAACCTCCAGTAATTAGTGTGTGGCCAGATTCTGGAGAGCATCCCTTGGTAGAACTCCACTAGCTTTGGCTCGGGGCTGGCACAGGAACAGGAGCCAGAGAACCAGCTGCTTTTATCCCATCCTTCTCTCCTTAAGATCTTGCTTCACTTCCACATCATCCTCAATCCTCCCCTTCTTTGCCGTTTCCTTTTCGTCTCATCTCTTCCCAGTCACAGTGACTGATGTCTGCCAACTTGTGGTTAACAAATTTGCGAGCCGTACACAGTATTTAATTAGCAAATAATACGCTCCAGGCCAGGCTAGATAAGCCATGTTGATTGTGAAACAGCATCTTGGAACGTTAGAATACAAAAAGATGAATTCAATAATAATCAAATTCTTAAACCTGACCGTAAGTGGTCAGTTCTCCTAAATCCTAAAAAAACAAAAAAAACATTTTAATTTCTAGATTTTTGCTTGTATCTAATTTCATTTGTTTTGTGATATGTGTCTGTGCTCCATATTTTTGTATGTTTCACCTAATTTTTTTCTTTTGTCGACAACGTTACTGATTTAGTATCACTGCTCTCATCAATCTTTTCAGTGTAAAACTGCTTCAATAGACCCAATGTGCACGGCCTGCCCATCCCAACAGAGAAACATTGGTGGAGAACAAAGCAGAGGTAACAGAAAGACAAGATATGAGGTTCTTAGACTGTTAGATGTGGAGGAGTCAACATTTTTTCATAACAATCTCATAGTCTGATCATGTTTTGTGTACAGCTTATTTCACTGCGCTAAAATGACCATGAGAACAAATTGCAGCTATGAATAAATTGCGGAAATGCACCTAATTCAAAACAAAATGCAACTTAAGCTACATATGTAAGTTTTTTTATTCTACGTTTGAGTTGAAATATGCTTCAAAGTGGATTTTGTTGTAGAAAAGATGCTGTCAGAGAAAATGCTTCCTGTCTACTACCTTAGAGAAGATGCCACTATGGCTGACTCACAGGCCAGCAAGCTCAGGCAGTGGTTTGCTTTTGAGTCTCATGCTAGTGTTAGCTACGTTCCATGACTTGCATAGCTTTAACGTGTAATATTTATAATTCTCAAATCATTGTTTTATCTATTGAGATAGAAGCATGACAGTCTGAATCCGCATCATAAAATGCTACTTTTAGCTATTAGCTTGGCTTCTCCACAATTCCATGCAGCTTTAGGGTAACATAAGTTAATTATTTGGTTCAATTGTCTGTGGTTTAGATTTACATTAAACTCACAAAAATGAAATGGACCATATTTTTTTGTCTGCGAAGGCAAACCTGATGATTTGTCAGAAACTTGAATGATTGTGTGGCAGCTCAAGTTTTCTGCCATATTGTGCTTCTTTTTATTATTTAGATTTACCGACGAAAATCCTACTTTTCATGCAGTGTTAGTCAATTATGTTGGTGAGACAAATCACAAATGGTATTACAAAGAGGATATGGTGGAGTTAGATGATGGCGGTGTGGATAATTCACTGATGGTGGCGGGAGGAGGCTGTGTGAAACGGGGAAAGGGGGTGAGTGGGTTAGATGAACATCTGCAAACTGCTCTGGTAGAGGCCAACTCTCCTCTTCCTCCTCAAGCTCTCCGTCCCTACTGTGGCCAATTAAGTGAGTTTCAGCAAAAGATCATTTTATTAGTGTTTGCCCAAAGCCGCAGAACTCAGCGATAAATTCTTCCTTCGAGCACCCTGGAAAACAAATTGGCACATTAACTGGTGAACGACTAGAAGAGGCTCTCCTGCCCATGCCTCCGGGGCTGGCCGGGGGATTTGCAAGTGTGCCGATTCAGAGGCAATCTCTCTGCTTTATCATTCGGCATGACAGTATGGGGCTGGAGTGCAGGACTCAGATGGGGGCAACCAATGCCAGATGTCAGCCATTAGCTCTTTCTCTCCGTCTCTCCTCTCTCTACATGCACAAATACATACACACGCCCTCCAACATTGACTCCCTCTGTTCTCTTTGGCAAGCCCAAGCTGTTTGCTTTTGTGGCCTGACAAGCCCTCTCTATTTATCTGTTATTACATTGGAATTGTCAGATCCAAGAACCAAGAGGGAACCTGTGGTGTGTGCCAGCACTGTTGGCTGAAGGTCAGTGTCTGTCTGCTGCCGCTTCTCTCCTCCTCGACCCCTCCTTTCATTCACACTCACTCCCTCTATCGATCAGCGTCTATTCTGAAGCGAGGAAGACTCACAACCTGTGCGTGTGTGTGTGTGTGTGTTTATATATACACTCAATATTCCAGCTCCATTTGCATTAACTCAGTTTTTGCCACCCACCATCCTGCCTGGCTACATGCCTCCCTTCTCCACCACTGCATCAGAGGGGCTTTCAGCAGTGCTAATGAGGATTAGCATGTTTGTGTTGTTTATATGTGTGTCACCCTAATCCTTTTAGCAATAAGCTGTTTTGCAGGAAGTAGGAGTAATTTATGCATGGCACATGTTTGACTGGATTGAACACTGGCAGGGTGGACATTACACCCAGACTGGTGCAATTTAAAAACCTCATCAGTTAATAATCCAGTAAATATGAAAACAGTATCACTGATTGATTCCACAGGTGGTGTCTGGTGGTGTAACCCCACAAGCGAAGGCCTGGCACACAATGGGGAGGTCAAATGTAGGAAATGACACATGGTTTGGCCTTAATAATGTCCTTTGATGATCCCAATGCCGTTTTCTGGTCTTGCTTCACAAACCATCCACTTATTGTGAAACTTTGTTGATCAGTGTACAGCGGTTCCTTGAGGGAAAGCTACCATTTATCAGAATTTGGGCTTTACCTTTGTTGCTCTGGCCATCAGTTTTGTCAGTTCAGATAACACTGTACTCCTAAATGCTGAACCATGGCAACATCGCTACGAATAGGTCCAGCGATTCATCCAGATTATCGAAACCTCTTTATTTGGAGGTCAAACTGAAAGTGTGCACTGCAGCTGAAATGTTCCCAGTAATCCCTTGTTCCACAGGAAAACTCTGCTCGCTTACTACAGGAAGTACAGTGAGTTACAGCCGGACGAGGTCTGTTTGGATGTTTACAATACACACTTTGAGTTTGTGTTGGTTGTTGATGATACTTTTTGCTTTTATTTAATTTTGTCACTATTATTATTATTGTCACTTTGCTTATTTTGGGTCCTATCAAGCGTCCTTGCTGGTTTTGGACAGACGCAGCTGTCATTTTCCTGTCCAGTGCCCACATTGTTGAAACAGAAAAATGCACTTGGGCCCATTTAAGTTCCCCTGGGTGTGATTATGTTAAAATCAGATGTGGTCAGGTGCATGTTAAGGCAGATTACAACAACTAACAAAAACCTGGACTGAAGTCAGAAACAGTTTCCTCTGCAGAGAAGCATTCTCTCTCACTACTGAGCTGAAACTTTGCATATGAACAAGGACCCTTTACATAGAGCCCTGGAAGACAGTAGGGTATTGAACCTAGCTCTGTTGGCCAGTCAGTGAGGCCTGGTGGTTGGTCAAGGAAAGATGCCAGGCCTGGGCTGTTGGCCCTTACAGTGTCAAGCCCTGTCAGTCAGTGCATGCTGCTGCTCCCGGGGCTTTCATCCTATCCACAACCCCAACCGACCCCTCCTCCAGTCCCCACAGGCCCATCAAAGGCTGATTTTCCACGCCAGCGGGCCAGCCGGGGAAGCTCACAGCCAGGGACAGGTGGGAGGCAGGGGAGGGCTGAGGAGGCTGGTGAGCCAGCATCTGAGCCTGGGGAGGGTGCTTGGCCCTGGCCAGTAACTGAACTGAAAATAGTTCTGCCCTGACTTACAGGCCTAGAGATGCAACCACACACAAGCACACAGTTGGAGAGTTTACCTTGCACCAACAAACACGTACACCACTAGGCCATAAGATTTTAATGGGATCTATTCATTGATGTTATGGCACTCCTGCATCAATAAAACATTAAAAAATGTTGAGGCGACACACTTCATGAATCAGTTTAACAACATGCTATTTTGGCAGCTGCAGTGGACATAACTCTGTATGGATTTTATAGACATATACTGTACACTGCAATAAACTGAGAGCCACATCTGAACAGACAAAGGCGCATAACTTCAACTCATAATATTGTGAATTTGAGTCCATCCTAGATTTGCTTTTGTTTTAGCCAGTCGGAGCAAAAACGGATAAAAAGCAGTGTCCATCCTCCACAAAGGGTTAAATCGGTATCACACCGGTGAGGCCACTCCAGCCATTGAACCTATTTTCCTCCTGGTCTCCCAGTCCCCCGTCCTTTTTAGATTTTAAACTTCCCCTGCCACCTTCCATTTTATGCCGGTGTAAATGAGTTCCCCCACAAAATCTATAGTGCGTCTTTAAAAAGCGATAACTCTCATGGCGGTGCCGTGACATTGACCCCCCTAGCAGGGCAGTTCCGGTTCAGTGCCCAGGCCTCATGCACGGCAAACACACACAAACACATACACCACACAGACTCACACACACACACAAATAGACACACACACACACACGGCCAGACCCCAGGTGCACCAAGAGGAGCAGTTAAATTTCATCATTACCCTTTCTTCCCCGTGTTGGGGCTTTTTATAGGGCCTTTTTACAGCCCGCTCTGAAGGTGCCACTCTGGTCCCAACGGTGCACAGGAGAGAGATAGATAGATGGAGAGGGACATAGAGAGGGGAGAGATGAGAGGGGGAGAGGAGCAGAAGGTAGAGGAAGGAGATATGCAGTGGCGGGTGAAGAAGGCGGTGGAGGTGGGGAAGCGAAGAAGCGTGCACGGACGCCCACAAACATGCGCACTGTCAGGCGTACAAGCGCGGCAAGTGGGGCACTGGGGATCGAGAAAAAAAAGAGAAATGGCACGAGAAAGACTTGGGGGGCTGGGGGTGCAGGGGCGGGGGGGGGGGGGGGGGGGTGAAAGGAAGGGAACGAGTAGAGACGGAGAGAGAGGGCCATCAGTTGTCAGTGTGACTGCTGGCTGATATAAAAACAGTGGCGAGGGTGGCGGATAAGGCAGATGATGAATGGGCTGGAGACACTCATCCATCCCACTGACGGATTTGCGGCCAGGGAGTCGTGTACAGACACATCTAAGAAAGAAAGGACTGTGTGTGTGTGTGTGTGTGTGTGTGTGTGTGTGTGTGTGTTTGTGCGTGCGTGCGTGCATGTGTGGTGGTGGGGTGTTCTGTATGTGTTTTAGGAGGGTGTGATGGACTTGTGATAGGAAGATGGAACAAGGCATAAATAAGGCTTTCACTACAAAAATGTGTGCGAGAGCGTGTGTGTGTGTGTATCTGAGTTTGTGCGTACAGTTAGTGAGTCAGTACATGTCAGTCTTATGCATGGATACTGGACATGTTCCTGTGCATACTCCTATGACAAAGCCCTCTGTTGCAGAGCCTCGGTGACAGGCCTCAGCCCTGGAAGATGTATGACGATGCTGCTGTCTAACTCTGTACAGGCCCATCCATATCCCTCACTGCTATCAGCACTGTCCAACTCTGCTTTATAGCACCAAACAGTGGCCATAATGACACTAGGACTCAGAAGGTGTCAGGGTAAAGTATCGATCGGTAAACATACACACTTGCCTAAGATACACTTGTACATCATTGTCCTGATTTTCAGGGGAGGAGCTGAGATGGAGGATGAATTATTATTAACGCTCATCCAAATGTTGGATATCGACAGTGTTTTTATTGAGGTCAACTTGTGGGGATGTTGTGCATAAAAGTATAATAAATGTATATGGCTGTTTTTGTACTATGTAGTTGTTAAAGCACACTCGCTTTTGGACCCAAAGTGCAGAATGCTCCAAGATTTCTGGTAACAAGTTGAATGAAGAGATGGTTGGTTATGTCTACGGCCTTTTGTTAAAGTGGGGCAGGCAGAGCCAGTGAAGCGGGACTGGGGAGGGTTTTATGGACTAAGGTTTGGAGGGGGGGGGGCAGGTCTGGCGTTGTGGCAGGGGTCCAGACGCGAAGCTGGTTCCGGGAAAAGGCCTGGAGCTGAGCTCAGCAGACGATAGCATCCAGCAGGAGGTAGAGCTGGACATGTACGGGAACTGTAGCAGACTGTAATTCTGAACCTGAGTCACTGGGAAACTCAGGATTGGAATTTCAATTCAAGCAAACTCGTGTGAAGAACTTCTAATGAGACTTTGGACACAGCCTGGTAGAGTCAACAATCTGAAGAGGGTTAAAGTCTGCAGCAGGTAGAAGAGTTGATCAACTGATGGATCACAGGTGTCTGAGTGGATTGGCAAGAGTGGAAACCAGGTCACCATGCCCAGCAGGAAATGCACACACACACACACACACACACACACACACACACACACACACACACACACACACACACACACACACACAGAGAGAGAGAGAGAGCGAGAGAGAGAGAGAGAGAGAGAGAGAGAGAGAGAGAGAGAGAGAAGAACCAATCGAGTACAACCAACAAAGGACAACACACTTGTAGGCAGCTTATACATTTATTACAAAGTTAAAATATGTGGAAGTTTCAATAGCATTTACCATTAATTATCTGATATCAAGTACTTCAGGGAATTAATTCTTTCTTTTTTATGTCTAAAACAAGATATTCTATTCAGCAAAAGTTACAACGGGATGAAACTGTAGTTAAGGTTTTAATGAAGTGGTCTTATGTTTTGGAATTATGTAATTATGTTTTTTTTATGTTTTAAAGCCAAAGTGAAACACCTTGGGCTCTATAGATAAGGGAGAATTAAGGGAGAATTTTGATTTACAGTTACCTGACCTGTTTACTATCACCAGGTCAGAGAGAGATTTGTGTAACACCAGTAATAATAAAAAACGTTCCAATACTCCATCCTAAATTGGAGAGTTGACTTCCTTCTAACAATGAGACACACTGGTGCTATTGGACGTTTTTGATTCAAATGAAATCAATCTTTGTTACTCAGGCTGGTACATCTACAATAGTTTGAGCTACAGGGTCACATGACCACTCGTTGGACGTGTTTCAGTGTGAGGTATCATTGGTTTTGAAGTTAATTTACACCCGTATAATCAGCAGAGGATACACACACTTAAAGGTTTGCACCCTCATCTCACTCACCAGTCTCCTGTCAGTTATGGATGTGCAGGAAAGGGCAACAGAGATATGATACCAAATCGCAATATGGGACAATTCATTTCCTTTCAGTGATCTCTTCACCTCTTTCAAGCACTTGTGCTTTGGTTCATGAGTATCTTGACAACAAAATTGTGGAGTTTTTGTGGATATGCATGGTCCCCTGAGGTTGAGTCCTAATGCTTTTTTGTCCCACTCACATGTCCTTTAGTGCCAGTATCATCCCAAATGTTCCACATGTGTGCAAGAAAGAGCAAATTTCACATTTTGACACCATGCCTGTCATACATTAATTATCTCCATTACTTTTCTATTTTGGTAAGTAAAAAACATTTTGCCTACATGAGGCGCTAATGTAGCTTTGGACCTTTTGATTTGGCCTGTAGTTGTGACTGTAAGTGGGAATATAGTTGCATGCTTATACTGTATTTGTTGGCCCAGGAGCAGACTGGAGGACTGGATCTAAAGTCAAAAACTATCTCAACTCAAGGTATTCATGGCATCAAAAAGTAAAACAAGTAGAGTCTTTTCAATAGTCTTTTTCAGAACTGAAACGTTTTTATATGCTGTCCACCCCACTCCAGCCTCATAAGGGGTCCCAGATACTATCTGGCAAACATTTTTTTTGAAATTTACAATAAACAGGAAACTTCTCTGTGTTGCTGACAAAATGTGTTTTTTAGCATGAAAACCAATGTAGTCCTCCACGTGCATCTAGAAATATAAGACAATATACTGTTGTCTAGTTACAAAGTCCGGCTCTCTGCTTCTGGGGCCTTTACAAGAAAAGTTCAGGCTCACTGTTGCCCCTCGTCGGTGCCAATGTCGGTACCTTGCGTCTTGTGCCAGCCCCAGCAGGCGGCAGTCCCCAGCTCGCACCCCATGCCCTGGGTCTTTGCAAACTCCCCCATGTGCATATGCTCCGTATGGTTCAAGTGCCGACGCCAATTTTCCACCATCTGCCTTTGCCCTGTATTTACACACAGAGGCAAGGTCTCCGCTGGATAGCGACCACCACCCTTCACCTTGTCAGAGCAGAGACATTTCAAGTGTTAACTTGCAGCCGCAGGAGCAGAGAGTGATCCACAACCGCCATGCTGAGGAAACAGGCAAATGTGCTCATGTGGAGGGGCGGAGCATGAATTCACCTCTCCCATTTCTTTTTATATTTCCCATTTCTCCCCATGCTCTGTCTTTCCCTTTCAGTTTTTTTTTCTTCTTTTCCATGCTTCCCTGCTTCTCTCCACTCCTCCCCTTCTCTTCTTCTGTCTTCCCTCCATCGCCCTCTCTTCATCCAGCCTTCTCTCAAGCTCCATGCTTCCCCCTTGCTCGGTCTTGCAAATGGCTGCCTGCCAATGGTTTGTCAGAGGAGAGAACAGATTTGAATGAAGAATGGAGACAAAGGAGGGAACAAAGAGGCAGTAAAAGGTGCAAAACACAAAGAGACGTGTGCCTGTTGGAGATGCACATTTTGCATGCGAGTGTGATTTTCATATGTGTGTGTGTGTTCAAGGGTCTTTACTGTACAGTGGGCAGCAGTCCAAGACTAGAGGGTAATCCTTTACCCAGGCTTTACCACTGGGAATGTCAGGAATAAGTCAATCATGATGATGCATGCACTCTGCTGACGACATGTACGCGTGTTCAAAGAATATCTAGGGCTTGCAGATGTGCCAGAACCCTGCTTCGGCGACATCAGGGTGCAGTTTATGATGATAGGCAGATACATGAGCACGCGCACACGCACACGCACACACACACACAGACATCCACAGACGTGCATACACACTTAAAGCCATGGAGGCAAGCCCAGATAAGCAGATTATTTGAAGGAGGCATTATTCACCATGTGAATGAAATAATTGGTTTCATTATTTGGTGGGAATTTCAGCAACAGTAAATGAAGAATTAGATAGCCTTTGGTTCCCCAAAGCAGGCTGGAGTTGTGCGCTCCGCTCGCCCGCCGTGGGTCTGTGTTTACATGATGTGCTTTCTGGCCCTTATCTCGAATCACAGGGAGTGTGGCTGCTTCTGCTTTTATTTGTTTTAAGGTAGTGTTTCAGTAATAGAATTCAATAATTTGAGGATATTTGCTCCACTGTGAGCGTCTCTCCGCGCGCGCTCGTGTGTGTGTGTGTGTGTGTGTGTACCACCTTTTGTGTGTGTGTATTCTCTCTGTCAGGGAAACAGTGGTGGGCGGGCTGGGAGGTGGGGAGGCCTACTTTAACGGTCTTTTGAAGGAGATAAATGGCTTACAGATGGCCCAATCAATATATTCAAATGAGACACAGAGTCCAGCAATGAGCATTGAGCAGAGAGCTGGGGGCGGGTGCGGATACACCTCAGGTCATGAGTAGACCACACGGCATAGATCCAACCTCAGACCTTGACGCAATTACATATCAATGAGGTTGACAATCTGAACGATAAGATCTAAATAAATTCAAAATAAAAGGGCTCACATTGTCGTTATAGAGCATCTTATTTGGGCTACAAGAACATTTTAATCAGTGATAAAAGATGCATCTCTACATAATACAAAACACACTGTGTCATCTGTGCTGTCATAGGGGGCTGTTACTCTCATTTCCAGCTCTATATTTTCATTGTGGGACTTTTGACTAACACAGGCAACATGAGCTCACGCCTCCTGAAGAGGCCTCTTTAAAAGCTCATTTTCCCCTGATTGGCTTATTACACCCAGTGCTTGTGAGCACCGCCTCATCCTCTTGCTGGTGTGGAGGTTGTAAAAGTAAACCACAGACCAAGTAACTAGTAACTAAAAATAAGTAACAGAACATCAATAGTTGCAAAAGGAAAGTTCCCACATTTTCTGTATGTGTTTGGACCTGCATTTGATCCAGTAAATGGGTGGACAGCACTAACATCTGCAGCAAAAAAGAGTTTATGTTATTGTGTGAAAAAACAACTTAACCCCAGATGGAGATATTGGTCAAACCTGACCAGGGAAAGACTAAAGCAAAAATACTATTTTTGCATAGATACTTAACATGAAACAACATGATAAAGTACAAGTCAAGTCAAGATAAAGGCTGTGGAACGGTAATTTACACACAAACCCTTATACTACACAATTTGCAAAATTTGTAACAAATATCAATAATTTAAAAAAAAGATGTGTTAAGTGCAAAGTAAAAAAGAAATACCCTCAAAGGGAATGAGGGTGTGAACATTATATTTGTGAATAAACTGTATGTCAGCGATAATAAAGTCTGTATTCTGCAACATACCAATCACATCATCACAATGATGCTTCAGAAAATCAGCAATTGTAATCACATTTGTTCCCACACTGCACATCTCACCCATTGCACCTGCACTATTCATCCTAGGGTGAGTCTAGTGTGTTTAATGGGGTGAAATTATGTGTCACAACACAATGCACAACTCACAGAATGTAAAGAATCAAACCAAAATCTCTTCACTCGTTTTAGTTGTATTTGCTTGTCCAGAACAGATATGTGGCAATCGCAGTGACCAAAAGCTCTGCAGTCTTAACTCTGGGAAAATTAAAAGAAAAGGAAAATGTATACTCCAACGTCTTAAATGTTTTCCCTTTAAAATGTCGATTCTAAAATACTCCAAACACTCAAGCACCGTGTTGGGGAGTGTTTGACCTGAGGGGATGTCGAGACACAGAAACCCAGAACAAAACTCAAGTGCCAGACTTGTCACTAGCTTGCTACCAAACAAACTTTACTTCAAAGCGGGAAAGCATTAAAGTCATTAAAGTGAATATGTATTCACTTAAGAGTTACCTCGAAAAGACCCCCATCTTTCTATATGATAAGATGTGCTAAGGTAAGCTAAGCATGTCAAAGCCCCTTTTCTGTACTAGACACATATTGAGTTATTATCAGTCTTCATATGACACCAGGCACGACAAACATGTCTAAAGGGCAACTAGATGGTGTATGATACATATGTTTCCCCCAACAGTAAAAGTGAGCCTTTTGTCATTTTAATGCCTGGTCAAACTCACTATTGGTAACTGCAAATATCAGTTATATGAACTGGTAAATATACCTCAAAGATTCTGAACAAATTAATCACCTGAAGGTGTTTTTCTCTCAATTCCCTGATTTTATGCAGCATTTTGTGAGAAATCAGAGGATAAGCCCCACTTTGAGCCTCAATCCGTCCAAGACAGAGAACTGCGGTTCCTAATACTTACACAGGATCCACTATCATGTGCCATATGGTTTTGAGCCAAAAGATAATGAAAGGTGATAATATAATATAGATAATGCTAGCGAGAATAACCCACATCCCAAGAGATAAACTTGTTTACTGACAAAAGCACCTCGTTGAAAAATGGTTCGGGAATGATTCGGCCAGTATGGAGCAAAAAAAAACAAAAAAAACAACAGAAGAGATAGAGGGAGAGTGGGAGTGGACATGAGCCCAGTATAGCCAGCGCTTGAGGGTGGTGTTATTGGTCGGGCGATTCCCTGGGGGAGGAAACATGGCTTCCCAGTCTGGAGATAACATCCTCATGCAGGCTCCTCGGGAGAAACATAAAAATCCACCTAGACATTACCCACGTATTTTATCATGCCCTATCAGATCCCATTCTCCCTTATCACGCCTTACACACACTTAAACACGGATACCCATTTCTGGGCACATTGCTCACATTCAAATCGAAGAGGGAGAAAGGAGGGGCCGCATCTTCTTCAAGATGGAAGAGCTCTGCTGGATTTCTTGTTTATTTTTTTTAATGGAGCAAGAAAAGCCAAGTCCTTTTTTATAAAAAAGCAGTTTTGTGATAGGACCTGTTTACTCAAAGAAGGAAAAATATTCTTTCAGAGCCTCAAGCACTAACAACCAAATTCCACCCACTTCTATGACATTCAAGCAACATACAAAGTGTTAGCTTCTGTTATTTCAACAATTCAGCACATGATGAATATCATGAAGGTTGCATGTCAATATATTTAACATTTCTGAAAACAGATGCAATTTGAAGGTTCAGTCTGTATGGGATTGATTTTCATATATTTCTATATAACCTGAGGGTCATCGTAGGTTCTCCTAAACACTTGGAAGCAGGTTGTGGAAGTATCTACATGTACTTCCACGAGTATTTAGACTTGAATAACTGATTATGCTTCAAGAATGACCAAAGTCCAGACCTTTTTTTTAAATAAGTGATGCAATACCTTGATAAGATAAAAGAAGAGCAAGATACTATATCGTTATATTAGGTTTATGATTACTACCATGCTGTTCCACTTTGGAATGAAAGATTATTAGTTTTTTCTGCTACAGCATATCTATACATCACATGTCCTTTGCTTTGACCAAAAACTGTGACTGAAGTTTAAAAGTTTTTGTTTGAGGGGTCACATCTGTGCATGAACCACCTGAGATGCTCTTCACTCAAGAACATTTCTTGTGGAATAGCCAACAAATGTATTTAATTTTAAATTGTATTTAAATGAAGAAGTGAAGTCCTGTTATAATCTGATTGTCAATTAGAAGCTAACTCAAAGCCAAGCAGCAGTCCCATGGCAGACGTAAAGACTGTCGGGACTATTTAGCTGAAATGAGAAGTTATCCTCATTCTTTAACACCACTGCAAATAAAACAGTATCTTTCAACAATTAGCAGTGATGTTTTTAAGGGTATATATATATATATATATATATATATATACGTATATCAACACAGAGGCTTGGAGACTATTGGAGCATTTCAGTCCATGTCATAGTTATTTTTCACTATAGAAAATTAATAATGAAATACATTTAACATTTTATTAAATTGTTTACCATATAAAATTGATAAAAGAAAATGTGAAGTTTTATGTTAGTGATTAACTGTTGCTACCCTCACCCACCATGGGAAATACTAGTCAGTTAAACTAAGTATTCTTAATTTATTAGTGCACAATGTTGCTTAACTTGGGCATCTATGATGCAACTACTAGCTTGAGCTTAATTAGTAGCTGGGAAAACCCCTAGTCTCGGGTTCCTTGTTTTAATTTACAACTGATTGGCTGGTTGGGCATCCAACTAAATGACTTTGTGGCACCTATTTCTTTATATCTTTAATTCCAGGTCTCTAAAGCCCTAAAGTAGGCTATATGCCTCTAAAGGTTAAATATATCTGCAGCAGTCAAATGCAGCATACACTTTGATGTAATAATAATCCCCGGGATTAACAGTTGCCCAAGCAGAGAGCAGGATGACCAAAACATCTGGATTAGCAAAGAGCAACACAAAAGAGATGTATTGTAAAAGATAGATCTGAATTTAACCAAAAGATAACACATCAGCTGCTGGAGGATTTACATTTATTGACCCAATTCCTCATTCGGTTAGGTGGAGATGAGTCATGGTTGTATTGTTATTGTAGCCTATAGGCTAATCTTAGTAATGTCTACTTCATACTGGTGCCAGTAGCTGCACTTGCAAGTAGCCGTTTGATATGCAAACACTGCAGGCTCATGCAAAGCAACAGGCTAGCCCCTGCTAACACTTCTAGCCAAAATGTAAAATGAACCATATGTAGTTATAATGCTATATAATACTTTTCAGTATTTTGTGGCAAATAAGCTCCTGTAACTTAGTTATCTTAGTGTTCTATGCTTTGTAGTGACCAGATGTGATGCTTGAAGCCTGGCATGATGATGGATATGTTGGACTGTCTCGCTGGCCAATCAGACACAAATGGAGACAGGCTCTTAGAATGTTTCCTCTCAAGCAACAGGAAAAAAAAACGTCCTCCAAAATCTCCATTGCTTAATTTATCTGAAGAACGCTATACTGGGCCAGTAATTAATACATCTTACGTTGAGATGTAAGATGAGCTTTAAATTAAATGTATTTTGAAAAATAAAAAACCTCCTGAACACACAGGCAGCGTTTGAGAAAAGAGGCCTTTTTGGCTTAGAATGGATCCCTGGTTGCATCTGTTAGGGCCACAGGAAATATCAAATTGTGTCTGTGCTCATGGGTGCAAAAGGGTTTTGTGTGTGTGTGTGTGTGTGTGTGTGTGTGTGTGTGTGTGTGTGTGTGTGTGATAAGACCACATGTCATAGACAACATTAACAATGGTCTATTTTGGAGGAGAATAAAAGCTGTTTTCCACTTCACATCTTCCACGCCTCCTCACTCATCACCCGGCCGTCTGCTTCAGGCTTCAATTTATCCTTGACCTTTGACCTAAGGTATAGCCAGGTGTTGACCACCCTCCCTCTATCTTTCACACAAACAATCATACACAAATGCACATGCGCACATATGCACAGGCTCATGCAAACAAATGCTTTTGCATTTACTCTCCCAAGCACAAAAACTGTACTTTAAGACAAACACATGCATCTTTAAACATATAACATAAAAAACACAGCACACACACAAATAAACTGGCCAGATACAAACAACCCAGTGCTGACATCATCACTACATCATAGCCTATGCCTGTTTACTGCATAACAAGGGCCAATGCTAATTATTTAAAAAAACAAAAACAATAAAACAAAAACAAAAACATGCACACAATCATATACACATGAAAAAAGCTCACGTAAACACATAAAAAGCACACACACACACGCATATACACACTGTCCACACACACCCTCCGAGGGGGTTTAAAAAATTAGAGTAGCTCAAGTGGGAAAACAGTATCCATTTGTCTTTGGACTAATATGAGTGTGGCTGCATTAGAGACAAATAGCATCCACTTTCATTTCCTTTATCATTGTCAGGCCAATTAATAGGCCAAGGATTCTGTTACTGAGTTACTAGATGGAGGCGAGGCATGCACACACACACACATGCACACACGCACACACGCACACACACACACACACACACACACACACACACACACACGCACACAAAGAGAGCTCTTTCAGCTGCTGACCTTGGCTGCTCCTCCCTACACAAAGGACCCCAGAGATGGATGCTTCTTTGGAGAGCATAGGGTTCTATTGCTGCCATCCCCAGACACACACACACACACACACACACACACACACACACACACACACACACACACACACACACACACACACATTCACACAATTATACACAGATAGATATATATAGTGCATATGTACACTGGATTTACTAAAATATGTGTGAATTTTAGGGTTGTGTTTGTTTTGAAGAACCCTTTGAATCACGGGCATCGTTTTGGTCTGAAGACAGCTGTGTCGTAGGTTATTGGTAGTGTCAGTCCAAGTGCACTGGTGTGAGTCTTTAAACAGTTGTGGCGTCCCTCGGCGAGGTTCACAGCTCCCTGATGTTAAGCTGCACTGAGAGCGATGGAGAGCCACTCCTGGCTTTAATGACACCAAGCATTTATCAGTCATGTAGATTACAATGTCACCTGAGTGTCATCTGGCAGACACATCCAGGCTGGAAGAGCCATGGATTCCACACACGCACGAATGAATGCACAGACACACATATACACACAGGCACACACACACACACACATCTTTGTCATTATTATTATTACCATTATAATGCATGGCTATATAATGATGTGTAGGCAGATTTTGCCTGTATACTATTGCAGTTCCACCCGACTAATGTATTGAATACTAATATATTAACTTAGAAATTTGACATACATTTCTATTTATTTATTAATGTTGTTCAGGGAGGCTATTCACAGTTTGTTGCAGTGTCTAGGATGGATGGATTTGAACAAGAGCTGCCGTATTCGAGAGTCAGCTTTGCTATAACATTGTAATACTGTACTTTTACTTTTACTTCTTGAAAAATTCCGATGACATAGGATTTAAATACCAAGCAGTCAGCTGTGCACTCGGTAATGGCCCATACCATTTAATTTAATTACATCCATGCTTTCTTAATTTGCGTCTTTTCTTTATATCTCTGTCCGTCCCACGAGAGACGCAAACGATGTGGCAGAAAAAGAAGCGAGGAGAAGGGTAACAAGGAGACTGGTTTTTCAGGGGATCGAGATGTTGTTCTTCTGAACTTTCATCTGAGGACAACATCAGAAGACAGCACGACGGGATCAGCTGTCAGCCAACTCGAACTGCTCTGCAAACGTCTGATGGTTTGGATTTTATTTGCAAAAATGTATTTCCTGGACAGTAGAATTTTGTTTGCTAATCAAAGCAAAGTATGTAAATGAGTATTAATGATCAGACACAGAATGCACATGATATATTTCACCTGTTTTTTTAATTATTTATATTAATATTCTCTTTGAACTTTCAGTATTTAATTACAAATGTTATGATTGGAAAGTCCTCAAATTCGTAGCAGTTTCTAGCCTGGTTGTTTCAGGGAAAGTGGAAAATATGTCAAACTCAAGTGCCCAACACACACAGTGATTTTCAGCCTGATATCAGTCTTAGTTTATTGCTGGATGACAGAGGACTCTCCTCCTCTCCATGATACAATATTATTCATAAAACGTATAAAAGGGGACAGTGACTGATAATTAGGAGGAAAAGCTTTTTAATGGATGAAGAAAGCAGTTTTATGGTTCTTCTGTTAATCAGACCTACAGAGCCACAATTTTAGGTGGCGAATCTGAAAAGTAATATACTTGACTTTCATTCTGTTCTTCATCCCAAAGTGAAATTGTGATGTGACAGTCTGCCAGTAAAGTGGTCTGGCCGTCCAGCGAACAGCTTACATGAAGGCAGCTCTCGTGTCTCCTCAGTGATCTCTTCTCCATCATCCAAAATGGTGGAGTCGACTTTAACACACTTTAATGATCTTGGGTACGTAAGGACTGACAAACAATCAACTACAAGCATGTACCTTTACTGACTGAATTCATGTGGTTTCTAGTGTGCATTGAAAGATTATTCCACCTGCCTCCAAGAGCCCAAGCAAAGTTCTGATTTGCAACATTGAAATGGCATTTTTTTGCAGACCAAAAATATTTGAGGCTCCAAATATAGAGGGTCGGATTCCAAAATAAGCTGCCACAAAGATGCCAGTACATGCAGTAATCAGGAATTATGTTAAAAAGAGAGTGCAGGGTAGGGAAGTATCAAGAGATGCATTAATACATTCTTGCTTTGGGTCTTTTCATGAGATTTGTTCACAATCAGAACATAATAGAAAATAACAGCCTTATTATTTAAATTCCTCCAATAAGAACATACTGTTTAAGTGTACTTTTGTATATCTACCAACTAATTCCACAAACGTCTGTATGTGAGGCGCAAATCTCGCGAACTGTTCATCTTGTAGGCTTCACACTTGGGATGTGTATTGTAAATTGCCTCCCTAAAGAGCAGTGTGGATTTTGGTGCGATTTGGGAACTTGTTACATTCAATATTTATAACATTTGCATAAACAAGCGAGTGGGAGCAGGGCCTTCAGTCTGCAGACCGAGTTGAACATGTCTTCTCCTAGGTCCTCAGATAAGTTACAGCAGTGTTCGACAACTGTGTCAAAGTCACCGCCACATCATTTTGATAATTTGTCCATATCAGACTGACACACACATTCACGGGTGTTGATCTTCATCATGGCAACAACATTCACAGAATCCCTTCCTCTTTAGCAAGTTATCTTTGAATCCTTGCTTTATACTGAGCCAAATGACAGAGCTTTTAATTTGAAAAGTTTTGAACTTGGGTTTGAAGATTGTGTCGACATCTTACCTGAGAGACCTCTGAAATAGCTAGTAAATCATTCAAACTGAACAGTAATAAAGCAAATCCAGTTTGATTTGATGAAAAACCTGGTCTATAAAATCTTCATTGCAGATAAACCAGGTACAATGAAAACAAAGTTTTCTAACCCCACTCTGCATCATGGACTGTTTGTAAAACGTTCTGCACACAACGTCCAGCACACAAACAATAAAAAGTGACAGTATATTGTAAAACTGTTTGAGGAGCACTCACTAATGACAATGACCCTGACGTATGTTCAAGTGTTCATTGTTTCGGATAAGTTTTGTTTTAACTAGTATATATTACACACTGTACAGGATACAATCTTCTTTTAATTAATAAACTGCACTCAGTCATTTTGCATGAATGCGTTGACTTTTCTTCCTCACACACAAGGCCCCGCGCGCATATTCTGTTAACACATTGATGAGCCTGATATTCAATCAATGAAGATTAACTTGCCCAAGGTAAGTCCCCTCTGTCCGCTGCTTTTTTTTCTGAAGGAAGAAGCCCAAATACGATTACGCGGAAGGGGAAATTATGCCAAGATGAGTAGAGCTTAATATATGGTAATTATTTGACAGGATATACTTACACAGCGATTAGCATATCTCCAAGACGAGACGGAGATAGAGAGCGGAAGGAGAAGAGAGGGAGGAACGAAGAGAATGCAGGGGAAGAGGAGGGCTCCCTGATAAGGATTTCTTCCTCTCTCTCTCTCTCTTTCTCTCTCTCTGACAGAGGGTGGTAGGAGAGTCTGCGTATAAGCAAACTGTTCTTCCATATGTACCTCAACTGATAAGCCATCTCTATAGGGGCTGGGCCCATGGCATGCAGGCCTGACGTGCCTGGCATACCAGACAAACAGCACATATCGCACATATCATTCATTACACACACTCTGACATGTGCACAAGTACTGCCACACACACACACGCACGCGCACACGATAGCATTTGTAGTGCACAAAAAAACACATGCATAAAGGTGTTGAGTGTGACAAAATTCATGTATGGCATTTAGCTGACATGCAAAACCAACACACACACACACAGAGTGAGGGCGAGAGAGAGTCAGCTAATATTCGTCTTCACAATACAAAACTGAACATTTGCTGAAACACCCAATACAGACACAGTGCAATCCATTACAATGTGTTTGTGTGGAGGTGTAGTACATACATCTTACTGTCTGCCTCTGTGTCCTATCGGCTTGGCCCTGCCAATACTCCCACTGTGGAGAGTATATTTGACTAATGCACACTGACCATGAGGATAGATCCGTCACGCGACTCACACACACACACTCAAACACACATTTATGCACACACACACACATTTATGCACACACATACACTTCGGTATGGCTCCTCTTATTGCTGCACCGTGCAACTTTAGACAGCGGTTACCCCAAATGGCAGAAAGGAGTAGTTGAGTTTGGAGGATACCACATGGTCTTCACTTATTTCGTTTTTCAAAATAATACTGAAAAACATCTCTTTTTGTGCATTTTAACATCATTGCCCTTTACAAAAATTGTACTGCAATTTTTTAATTCTTATTCATCATACACATCACATGTATTTTCTGCTTTTATTTTTAAAATGTTGTTATTATGTCATTGTCTTAATATATATGGAAAATATATAAAGTAAAACAATCAAATGTTTTTTATTCAAGTATCCTCAAACTTCTAGAGTTACGATCAAGGAGTTATGAGCCAATTTCATTCAATCAACTGACTAAATAATTGTTATATGTACATTTGATGGTGGTTCTGAGCCAACGCATCTTCAAACCTAAACAACATATAGCTTGGTGATGTGCTCGCACTCTTTGTATTTAGGTATGGAGTTACTTGTTCAAACAGTATTGGTGATCTTTCTCTATAGTTCTGTAGGATTATTTTTGCAAAACTGCCTTGGTACCACTACCACTTCCTGTGTGTGACGGCGACTTTTCTAAATGCCCTCTCTGTCCGCACTGAGTTTGCCTTGGATAATACCCAAAAGGTAACAATCATGATTTTTAGATAATTTTAGCAATCATATTATTATAGAAGAAAGTGGAGGTTACATGAGTACTATGTAGTTACAGCAGAAACCCCATGTATTCAAATGTATGCTATATTTATATTATGTTAATAAGTTAATAGAGCATCAGTAGTTCCTAACTTTGCCCCTCCGAACACCACCCAACCTCGTCTTTGAAAATAAAATTCCACCCCTTGATCCAATAACTATAATAACAACAATAGTACAAGGTCAAATGTTTTAAAACTCAGTTTTATGACAAAGGCCAGTAAATTGTTTCCATCTTTACATAAATAAAATACATGTTCATTCTGTTTATATGTACTGTATTGTGTATGTGTGAGCCTGTTTGCAAATACAAGACAGCACACATGAGATAAAAGGGATGATAGTATTTTCATTTGTCCTGTAAGACTTCGAAAAAGATCAAATCTTAAAAGCACACTAACGTTTAAATTAAGCGATACTTGCGTCATTTTCACATTATTATGCAGTGTGTTATTATCAAATGAGGAAATCAAGGGGAGATTTCCCGTGTGATTTTTGTCTTCCACACACTTCCCAACTGAGACTGAGGCTGACCTCGCCCCATCGCAGCCTCCCAGCCCTTTTAATCATGCCTCTTTTTGTCCTGACAGAATATTTATTGGCTTATTTATTGTTAATCACAGACAGCCGCTTGTCTGTTCCATTGAGTTCAACCCTTCTGTCACACACACACACACACACACATACACACAGCTGAACCCCTTCTCCTGCTTGCCCCTGGCAGTCTCTCATTGGGCCACTCAGTACGTTAGTAGGTGCCAGTCATTCAGTCACGGGTTAGTTAGTCTGTTGGTCTGCTCGTCCGTCAGTCTGTCTGTCAGTGTGATTGTTTGGCAGTAAGTCGGCCAGTCGATGAGTTGGTCACTACACCCATGTGTCAGTCATTGATTTCATCTGTCAATCAATCAGGCAGTTGTTCGGACGGGGTTAAACGATTAATTTGAATTTCTGAGAGTTCAAACTGTCATTGCCGTATAAAATGACAGATTGAGCCTTTTTAAAGAACGAACTTAGTGGGATAGGCTACAATTTGCAGACTGTTACTTGTTAGTAATAATGAACGACAACATCCGTACCAGAACATCTAAATACCATCCAGAAAACTATACCGCTTTTGGTTTTAAAACAGTTGTAAAATGTACTTAGCAACCAACCACCAGATACAGAAACCTGATGTTTCAGTACACTTCTCTACAAAACAAAACAAGATTATTTTCTTAAATATGTACTTTTGTATGTACTCCGCTTGAAGCATGTTAAACAAAGCATCATTGAACTTTTTAAGAAAACTAATACTTAAACTGTAAAGGTAAAGTAAACAGCACAAAGTAACAGTTGAATAGTGCCATCTGTGGCTTTGGAGAAGCTTTGTCAAGTCCAAGAAAATGTCATGAGTAATGTCATAAAAGTAGTTTTTTGCTTCCACTTGAAGATGAAAAATTCAAAACAAGGGCAGGTTATTTTAAAGACCAATGAATTGTGGCTAATGGAAACAAATAATGAGCTGCATTATGCAAATTATAGAATCTGGTGTTTTTAGCGCTTGTGGATAAAAAAGTCTGAATATTCTGGCCTTCAAAGCATTGATTTTGACAATTTTTTAAAATTGGAAATGTGCATGAACTGGCCAGCTGTTCAAATCATACTCCTAACAAATAGGTGGCAGCTTATTACCAAAGAGTTGTGGTTTCCATCCCTATCATGAGAAACAAGGACATCCACTCTTTGGTTCCTCCTTCCCAATTCCTTAACCCTGTGCGATGACAGGATATGGGGCTCGAGAACGGTAACAAAATCAATAAAGTTATTTTTTACAGCGCCTCTTTGTGTACCTGTTATTAGAGGTATGTATGAGAACGTGCTCTGTGCATGTCCTGGGATGCTGACTGACTGTGTTTTGATCAATAGATCAATCTGTCCCGTCTGTCCTGCAGTCGTTAGATGTGTCACTATTATAATGTTGGTGGTTAATGGTTGTTAATATAACAATGTTAGTTGATAGTGTTTGTCACTGTAATAACGTTGGTTAGCTGCTGATGACAATAGACATCTTTGACATGTCGGAACTATCTACATTCTGGTCATAATGTTAATTGACTTTTGACCGTTTTAAACTAAAGTTATTTGAACACACAGTCCTTTAAAATCATTGTGTCAAATGTCTACCTTTGGTGCCCCTCAATAGAAAGCAATACATTTTGCTACAACTTCCTATAAAAAAAAGCAAATTAAGGGGTCAATCTTCATATTGAACATTTTAATCAATCAAATTTCATTTATTGCCCATATTAACAAATCACAATCTGTCTCAAGGTGTGACATCCTCTGTCCTTGACCCTCAAGAGTAATGAAAACCACCCAAAAATCCCTATTAACAGGGGGAAATGTAGCAACTTCAGAGAAAGTCACATGTGAAGGATCCCTCTCCCAGGACGGAGAGAAGTGCAACAGAGGCTGCATTTGAAATTTCAGAAGTGATAAAAATGAGAAGTTCATATTACTAGTAGCAGGGTTCTATAGATGCTTATTTATCTTGTGATGTTGTGTGTGTGTGTGTGTGTGTGTGTGTGTGCCCTCATTCATAGAAAGCATGAAGCAGCCATGAGTCAGTCTGATTGTCTCCAGTGATTCTTCAGATCACTGATCACTTCCTTCGCCTCTCTTTGATATAACCCCATCACAAGCCCCTGTAACCCCGAAGTAGAAGAACACCAGGTAAATGACTTTCTAACTACCCCCTCATTGTTTCCCTCTCCATTGCCGCAGTCTTTTCCTCATGCTGTCCTGCTCTAATTGAATCACCATAGACTCAGTGTATCAATTCTAACTTTGCTATTGAGATTTAATCGGGTGTGCAGGAGACCGGCTTGGCGGGCTGAGGGGTCCTTTTGTGAGAGGCCCATCTGTTAGTGACACAAGGGCCCCAGATCTGGCCGGGCTCAGACACAGAGCGGGGGGATATGGGAGTGATGACAGGATGGCAGGATGGACCGTTTGCCTCAGTGCAACCCAGGACCTCCCGCCCCTCACTTCTTGTATATCTGTTTAGGATGCTGCTGTCATAGCCAACACAACCACACAATGAATTGTATCACTGGAAACATAGAAACCCTTATTTGTGTAGCCAAAATTCACGAATCACAATTTGTGTCTAAGGGCTTAACAAGGTGCAACATCCTCCTCCCTTAACCATCAGCAAGAGTTAGGACAAACTTTTAAACAGGTAAAATAATGTAGAAACCTCAGAGTTACAAGTGAGGGATTCCTCTCCCAGGTCGGAGAGAAGTGCCATTGATGCCACATGTAGTAGAGCACATCAATGCAATAACAATTGTCACAACATTTCTGAAAAAGACCGTGTTACATAAATTAAGAGGTGTATCACATTTTAAAGTATTTATACAAAAGAAAATATCTGACAGAGATGGAGGGAGCAGCAATGCCAATTCTAAATATAGCATTATTGCCAATAGTATAAGTATATGTGAGTCGATTTATTACACATCTTAGCAATATGGTTGTAATTATATTTCATGATCAGCTGCCGCCACCGTCGCGATCCATCATCACGGTGATCACTGAGAAGACGAGGAAACAGTAGAAGGCAATCAACCTCAACTGGAGGGGAAAACAAAGGTGACTATGACATATTATTCAGTTTCCATCCATCCCAGTTCAAAGACCCACTTCCTGGTTGAATCTTGATCTGCTGTTATTACCATTAAATTGACTTCCTATTTTACTTCCAATAAAAGTCGAATAGATAATATATATATACTATCCTTTAGGTTCCTGCTCAATTTAGGAAGTTTGTCTGTTTAGTTTAATGCCCGCAAGCTCCAACCTTCTGTCCACTTTTAGCTCCACCTGTCAATCAGCAGGTGTACCGGACCTTATATGGCTCATACGTAATTTGCACAAATGCAGCATGCAACTGAGGCGGCACACTACACCATAGAGCGGCACACAATGTGAATGAGAAAATCAGCTCTGTGCTTCTCAAAAGAAATAGATCATGACAGCATTCATACAAAACACACACATGTGCACACACTCCCTCTGCTGTTATATCCCCTCCTGCCAGTCACGCATACTGACAGATCTGTGAGTGTGTGTGTGTGTGTGTGTGTGTGTGTGTGTGTGTGGATGGGGGTTGTTGGTCATATTGGCAGCGTTGATAGGTTCCAGCTCAGCATTCCCATCATTCACTGGGGTTATGACCTCTCTGTAAATGGCCTGATGGCAGGGAGGTGGAGTGTGTGTGTGTGTGTGTGTGTGTGTGTGTGTGTGTGTGTGTGTGTGTGTGTTCGCACTGAGATGTTCATGAATAAGTAAAATGAAGAACCACAGGGTACCCTACCATTGACCACGACGGAAAAATCACCATGGTGATGTGAGGATGACAAAGGTGGTGACAACCCTGATCAGGATCATGATGCTGAGGTGGAGGCAGACAGATATTCGGACCGAATTGACGTTTTGTTACCACTGTGTTATTCAGTCGGTCTCCGCCTCCACACAAGCATTTTTCTCCATTTCTTTTCTGGTGGTCGGGTTCCATTTCCCACCAACCCGACCATCAGTGACACCGAGCACTTTATTAGGAACACCTGTACACCTGCTTATTCATGATGTTATCAAATCTTGTGATCTTGTAGATAATCAGGGAAATGCATTAAATCATGCAAATACAGCTCATGGTCTTCAATTCATGTTCACATCCAACAAACCGGAGAAAACAAAAGATCTCGGTGACTCTGACTGTAGTATGATAGTTGGTGCCAGTTTGTGCCAGTTGAGTATTTCTGAATCTGCTCATCTCCTGAGATCTTTCCACTCAACAGTCTCAACAGTTTTAACTGCAAATCAAAACCATCCAGTGAGCAGCAGTTCTGTGTTGATGAGAGAGGAAATCGGGGCAGAATGGTCAGACTGGTTGGGGCTGACAGAAACAGAAAGGCTGCGGTGACTCTTTACAACTGTGGTGTGTATTGTACCAGTCCCACGTCCAATGATGGCCCTTTTGTGCAAAGGTTAAGTATCAAACTTTTTCCAAAAGAAATGAACCCTCCAAGAGAGCTTGCTAGATGTCCCTCGATGATGTCAAACATTCATTTCAATATGTATGACAGCACGATTCTTTACACAAAGCATGTATGTGGAGGTGGCTCAGAGAGCACATCCGAGTGAACCAGGGTTGATTGGCTCAGCTCTCCTTGGTCTCTCATTCTGCCTTTTGAATCCAGTTAATTGGCCAAGTAATCTGAGCTTTGCCAATCAACTCTCCCTGGGTCACCCAGAGGTGCTCTCTGAGCCACCTCCACAATTTATTAGTACAAAGTGAAACTCAAGTTAAAAAATATAATCAAAGTTAGCTTTTTATTTGTTATATATTTTTTAAGCTACAATCAGACTATTAGGTAAGCATTTAAATCTATATCATAAATAATAATTTCAATATGTTAAGTGTCCAAAATCTATATTACACCCAATCAATCACCCTCTTGGGAATTCTGTGTTTTGAGAAAATAGTCAAACTTGTTTAGAACAGAAAAAAAGAAGTTGGTTTCCCACATGGACAGCTCCTTCAGGTTTCTGTCTGGCTGCTGATTGGTCAACTGAACCTGTGGCTGCTTGATACATCCATGCTCGCCTTTCCAGCCACCACCAAACAGTCAGTCAACAAGGTTGCAGGAAAGGACATTCACTGTATCAGCTACTTTCTGCAAGAGAAAGGAGTTTAGCTCTGCCCAGAGGCTATTACCGTTTTTTAACGGAACAAAGTTTTGGTAGTTTGCAATGCATGACCTCAATAAAGGTTTTTTTTGTCTACCAAGAGATAGCCATAAGTTTTGGTTGGTACTGAAGAGTATAGCTGTTACCCAGGCCTGCTGACCTGCCTGATGAATACAAAGTACATTTCATGCCTGGCAGGGACACAGTGACTGTAACACTTTCTAGAAATACAAGGGGCGAGCCAGACAGAGACAGATACATTGTTTTTATATGATGATATAGACTATAATGATGGATTCTGTCATCAGTTCACAAAAGAGAAACTCGGCAGAAAGTCGGGAGGTTCTCACTTGGACATTTGCGTTCTCACATACAGCCCCTGAGGAGAATTTCCAGAGGTTCTCCGGAGTGCATTGTCTGCAAGAAACTAAAGACAGCTAGATGACCCAAACAGCACAACACTGTTCCAGCCAATCAGCAACAAGGGTATTCATGCTTGTGTCTCTGAACCAGAAACAGCAGTTTCCCCAGGAACGTTCATAAACAGTATATGCTAATAGTATGCTAATCCTCTTTCTTAGAGCGATGTTAAATAAAACGTGGGGAAACATCACCTGTTACATCTTAAAAGGAGATAATGTCATCATTCATCTGCTTTCTACCATCGAGGGATGTTACGACGACCTGAACAAAAGGCCTCAGTTAAATTTAACCGCCACTGCTACTACTGTTTACCACTGGAAATCCTAACAACGCTATGTCACTGGACGTTATATCCACAATAATTTCCACAGTAGCGTATCAAATGCTAAGTGCTGAAGACCCGCTTGAACATCTGTGAGCTATTTCAATGGAGAGACCACTGGGAGTTGCTTCTGACCGTGCTGCAGGCTGCAGCCTCCACACACCGGTCCGTGAAGTCAGCTACAAACACGGTATTTCAGTGTCTGACTGTCTGCTTTTTCAATGGCAGACAAACACTCACTGTCATGGATGATTCTGGTCGTTGAATTTGTCGCTTGTGTAAATTAACTTGTGTATTTTGTGGAGATATAATGCTAATGTTTGTGATGCATAATTCTGACTTTTTGCAGTGCGAATTGAAATGAATGAATGTGGGGGGGTAGAGCTTCTGAAGGAGCAGTACAGGAAGGGGTGTATTTGTTTTCACATGTCAACTGTCATTCGCCGGGATCAGAAACCTTTAACTGATTTGAGTTCTTAAATGTGATGTTGAGGCTCTAAAAAGTGACTGGAAAACAGATATTTCAACCCCTGCAGGTTTCTGCCCATGTCAATGGCCTAGATTACAAAGTGGTAGCTACATGGAAACTGTATGGTTTTCTTTTGCCTCATAAGTTATTTTCATTTTTTTATATTTTAATCACATTGTCGGGAAAGCAAGCTCGGGTGAAGCTATGCTGTCTTGTTTCATGGCCACAGGGGGCAAAAAAAACGATTGTGTTCTTAACTCAGGACAATTTATGACATTTACACATTTGAGCATTGACCTGTTAATCTAATAAACATTTGCTAAAATGCTGCCTGTGTCTACTTTCACATTCCTGCTCCAAACCCAGAGTCATTCAATTCCTTATTTAGAGGAAGAAACCATTCGCCTACAAACTACCTGCACAAACAAAACACAAGTTTGTGAGAGTGTAGTTTTTGTTAAAGGAAAAACAAATGGATCAGCCTGAAGTAAGATCAGTTATTAATCATCTGGCTCAAGTAGCTTGTTGCTAATGTTCCATGACAACTATTCAATGCTATCAAAAGAAAGTGAGGTCTTGTTTTGGGCTTTGGCTTTGGGTTGTGTCATGAGAACTGATTTGTATTGACTGCAGCTTTTGTTTGTGGCGTCCTGATCTGTGTGATAACACCACCAACTGCTGCTCGGCCCTTGGAGGGTGCTGATTGGCTCAGTTGTTTCTCACGAATAAGATGACATCACCTACCGACTCACAACTTGAGCTACAGATTGGTGATCAGATGTTTGGAACAGGCTCCGGTGGAAGAAGAAGAGATGACGCCAGTTTTGATGCAAGGAACAAGAGGACGATTGTGGTTATGTTAATGTTACTGATTATGGTTATGGTGATGGTCATGGTACACTAATGATGGCAACAATAATGAGCGCATAGATGATAGACGTTAATGTTAATGAAGATGATGATGTGTATTAGATTGGATTTGTCACACTGTTCTTTTAAAAATTCTGTTTAAAGAACCCTTTTGACCTGGAAGGATTTCCTTACATCCCCAAAGCAGTTACACAACACCCACGCACACACACAAATTAGCACAATGCACAAGCAGTGCACCTCAGCTGGCCTCCACACCCCAGCTGACACGGGCCTGACCTCTGTTCTGCGTGTGTGTGTGTGTGTGTCTGGCCGGTGGGCCAATCTCAGGGGTGGGCTGTCACTCCACTCACCTCTTGCTGCCAACAACAGACGATGGGAGGGGTCGAGGGGGGGGCAGTCTGACATGGCTTGAGACATGGAGAGGGAGGGCGGCAGGAGGGTGACCTAAAGGCACGTGTGTGTGTTTGTGTGTGTGTGTGTGTGTGTGTGTGTGTGTGTTTGTACTTGCCTCCTGGAGTTTGCAGGTCAATTAAATTCACATTGAGGATAAATGATTTGCAAATGATTTACAAACAAGTGAGCGTCCCGTCCTAAAGAGGCTGTCGAGGTGCAGGATCGAAATGTAAAGGCACGGGGTCAGAGAATGTTCACCAATGTGGACGTGACTTTTAGAAAAAGAACCAAAAGAAATGTGTGGGTGTTTTCAGATGTTTTGGTTCTTCCTAATGGGAAATATGAAGAGAAAACGGAATGTTTGCACCTACCTCTCCTCTCTACCCCAATTCTCTCATCAACAGCTTTGGTTGGTTGACAATGTAATGATTTGTGTTTTTAGTTACGAGTGGGGTCTGGACTCTTTATATTGGTATTGCTGCCTGTTTGTGTTGGTTGGAGGATGTGAGACGTGATGATTGGCTGTTTGAGCAGTGCTGCCAAGAGTAGAACATACTCAAACCTAAACGAGGCTCCGATAGATTTCAATTTGACAGCTGTCGTTTTTCACCAACTGTAATTTTATGATTAATGTACATCATTACCCCAACAACAGCATCATCAGGGATATTATCAGGATAGAAATAAGGTCATAAATAAGAAGGGAAAAAAATGAGGAGGATGATTTTTCTTTTATTGTCTTTTCTTTGGATTTTAAGTAGAAAGTTGAAATACTATTTTGCTTCTACTCTCTGCTCCATCAAATCCAGTTAGAGGAGTGACTGACAGCTGTGTGAGCTGACAGTGTTGGTGTAACCATCAATATCTTTGCATTTGTCCATCAGCTGCTATTCAAGTTTGCTCAAATGTGACCAACTCTTCCCAAATCTCTGTAATAATTTCTCAAATAATTTTAATCACCACATTGTGTTAATTGTTAAAGGATAAATCATTGGCAGACAGGCGGCGGTGGCTCAGGAGGAGAGTGGGCCGTCCACTAACCTGACGGTCTGCGGTTCAATCCCATTCTCCCCCATTCTGCTTGCCGCAGCGTCCTTGGGCAAGAGGTGTGAGTGATGTATGATTGAGAAAGTGCAGCATGAATGGGGGAATGGCAAAACGGTACTGTAGAGCAAGATTAATGACTCTTTAAATACAGACCATTTACCATTTATAACACATCTCTCTCCCACACAAGTATGTTCTAATGTTAGTAGTTTGTTTTGTAATTAAAGTTTATTTTCAACATTTCGACTTTATTCTTGTCATGCCAACTCAATTCTCGATATGCATAATGGAAAAAACAAACTTCCTCTTCTGGCATTTCCTCATTTCTAGCCCTACTACTCTTATTAGAATTATGTTCATGCAAACACAAAAGTATGCTAATTTGCATTCAAAATGTTTTTTTTAAAATAAAAAATAAAGTAAACTGACCTAAAGAGCAAAAAAGCACAACTAGGTATTTTTTCCTATAAAGCAATATATGACAGTGTCTGCTCTAAAGGTGTACATATGACATTTATGAGGTGACATACAGGGAACAACACAGTGTAAATGGGTGAAGGACCGATATCTGATGTTTCTGTGTTTAATTCTGCAAAAGCTGCACTTGGTGTGTGTGTGTGTGCGCGCACGTGTGCATGTGTGTGTGAATGAGACGGAGAAGGAGAGACAGAGAGCATCAGGCTTGGAGGAGACCCCCTTCTGGCTATCCTCTGAGGGGTTGATGATACTAAAGACACTGGAGAGCGCCCCGGCTGTGACCCACCCACCCACACACACACACACACACATGCACCAACCCTCCAACCATTCTGTTCTCTTTACAACTTTACAAAATAGGCTTTTAATTTAGCTGGGCGGCCGGGGCGTGTGGGGCCCGCCAGCATCAATCATCATGAGGAGGCTGAGGAGGCCAGGCTGTCCCCTGGGCCCTCTCACTGACGAGGATGTCCCTGTGCACACACACACACACACACATACGTGCGCACACACTCACACACACACAGACTCAACACACTTCTTCCCTCTGCTCTCTTAGACAGACAGTCTTTTGCGAGACCCCAAAACCTTATCATTCTCTCAAACCCACACACATTCACATGTAGAAGCATGTGTAGAAGCCCACACATGCGCACACACACACACACACACACACACACACACACACACACACACACACGCACACACAAACACACCACCCATCCCCTCCAGGCTGTAGATGATGAGACCAGACTGAACACAGATGGGTAAAGGGGGGAAAATGTGGAAATGAAGCATCTCTCCTGCTCTGTATCATTTCAATTTCGTATTATTTTTAATCACAAACAAGCCCAGACTCAACAACATGGCAGTACACACACACAAGTGTGTTCATTGTGTATGCAACATAACCAGAGTCTCCTCTCCAGATCATTTCTCTTTCCCTCATCTTTTTTGGAACCCTTTGTACAGTCATGTTCTTCTCTAAGCCAATTTGTATTTACATTGCAAACATTCATTTCCATTTTGGGTTCATGTACACACCTTCTTTGTTAATTGGATTTGGATCATTTCCAAATGTTCAGTGTGTACCCAGCAATAATTATATTCCCGAAGAGATCGGTATGAATTTTTGTCACAGACTTTGAAGTCCTGTCGGCGCATCACCAATGTGACACTGATGTTTTATTGCACGTAAAAGACCTCACATGAACCAAAATGTCAGCAGAATGTCTGGAAGAGACATTAGTGCGTTAAGACAGTGAGATGTGATGAGTCTCCAGACGGTTGTGATTTTATAGTTAATTTTACGTTTACTCAAGTACCGTGGAGAATATCTATTTATTGCACTCTATTCTTCTACCTCCCTACATTTGTGTTACTCCACACCACTCACTTGAGAGCTACAGTTTCTTTGCAGATTAAAGGTGTTGGACAATAACTTAGTGTTACACCCTCAAAAGAGACACAGTTAAAATAAGGAATGCGTAACATTGATGTCTGAGATATCCTGACTTTTATTCCCTGTTATCTCCAAACACACTGAATCATGTCCTTCCAATATGACCATATTTTTCATAAGACCATCCTTAGTTTGAAAAAGTCTTTCAAATGTCATTCAAAATTTAAATATATAAGAATCTCTCAGACTCATTTAAATATGGCATCGAAATGTGTTTATTGTCCACATTGTATTATGTTGTATTCGTTAATGTCTCTTTTTGACTGCCCTGTTGTTGCTGTAATGTTGCAAATTATCAAGTTATCTTATTTTATCCTAATAGTTTTCCCATGTTTCCATACTCATAATTAATTACATTCTAATATTATCATTTGCTAAGACATTCACATACAGATGCATATGTATTCACTGAATGTATGCAAAACCAATGAGGAAGTTTGGTCAAAATGTGCAGTACAGTACATTCGACAAAACATGTTATTATATAAAGTACACAGGGAGAGTAGTTTTTCCTTGAATGGGCAGTTTGCAAAGAAACTCATTCGACCTCCAACAGGGAGACAAAGATTGCAGAAAGCCGACCAGTAAAGCCATATTCAAGTGTTCGAGAGAACCACTGCATTTTCTTCACTGCAACAGATGAAAAGGAGATCTCAACACATCTTCACACATACACACACTCAAGAATGACAGTCAATGCTTATCCATACAATGACGGGAACAACATTCAAACGCCACACCTCAAATCATGATCCAGTTATTGAAAGGATCCAAATACACCCTTTGCTTGCCTGATCCTGGCAGTGGTGGTGCGGGTATCGACATCCTTCACTTAAGTAACAGTACTAATACCCCACTTGAAAAACACTCCCCTGTGACTAAAAGTCCTGCATTCTGACGCTTTCTTTAACAATATCAGTAAAATGTCCCTTAGTATCTAAAGTAAACATACTTCAACGTAAAGTAGTCCCTGCCAATGTTTAACTCTTAGTTTAAGGATTAAAATTACCACATCATGAATGTGTATGTTGCACTTTACTGCTGTAGATGTTTAAGGTTGAGCTTTTTTTTAAAGTATATTTATAAACTGTTGGTAGTAATGTACAGTTATGCATCATATTCTATACTCATGTTTGTAGCATCACTGTTTTGTGAAAACCACGTATCTCTAAAAAGTCAACATTTCATGAGCTCAGAAAATCGGCCTGTTTTCAGCTGTGGGAGAATGCATTTCCCAGCTAATCCAGGAGGGTTTTAAACAGTTTAAAGGAGAATTTTCTCAGCTCATGAAGGAAAACTTAATCCTGCACTTTATCGCAAACACTCAAAATCAACATATTTGGAGATATATGGTTTTAGTTCTGGACAATGGAGGTTTAAAACTCTAATTTGTAAAGTAGTAATTAAAGCTGTCAGACATACAGTTGTAAATGGTGCAATATCTACATTGTAGTCAAGTACAATTACTATATATTGCATTAAATGGAAATACTCAGGTAGGTTAAAAGTACCTCAGGTTTGGACTTAAGTTCATTACTTGAATAAAAGTTAATATGGTAAAGGATAGATTTTGTCCTTGTGCTTTAGTACTTGTATCTGAAATTTACCTAAACTTAACTTAAACATCCAATCTGAGGGTCAAAGTATAAATACCCTCATACTAAAAAGGTTCTTCATCAAACTCCTAATCATTGTTTCATGTCAAATGTGCTGGAAAATATAAAATAACCAAAAAATGGTGTCATTGTCCATTAGAGTTGTAACAGTATGAGATTAGATAACCGTCTCAGACAAAATCACAGTATATAAGGGTATTTCATGATTTATATTATTGTTTTCTGTTCCAATGGCCCAGAAAAAGAATGAAAACAGAAGGGTTTTTCTTTGGGGGACCATGTTAGAACAAGTCAAATTAGGATAGTGCTCGGACTTTATTTTTTTAATACATACGGTATATGACCTAAATGTCTGTATATCCCAAACCAACCTTTCAGGATTTCACAAGTGGATCAGGAGATACAATGGGTAGTCGACTAGAAGGTCAGTGGTTCGATCCCCGGCCCCTCCTTCAGTCTACTTGTCAAAATGTCTTTGGGAAAGACACAAGACCCCCAAATTGCTTGTGACGTCTGTCGTGGCTGACGGCAGCGTATCAATGGTGAGTGAAGTGCAGCAAATGGAATTCCAATGTGAATGTGTGTGGAGTGTTAGACAGCACTAGAAAAGCATTGTATAAATGCAGTTCATTTACTATTTTACCATATATGTTTCTAGTTCATTATTATACCCTGAGCTAAAACAAATGCAAAACTCAAAATACCACAAAACAAATAATTTCATGAAACACAACATTTATAAAAAACATTTCAGAATGAGAAAAAAAAGTTAGAAAACACAACCTTTGAGAAAACATCACTTAAGCAGCAACATTTCAGAAGACAACATTTTACAAAACACATTACAAAATATATTTTCAAATATATATTTCCAAAATGTAGAGATGTTCCAATAGCATTCAAACAAACGTACATCATGTATTTAAACAGCTCTATGCTATTAACCCTGTGATGATTGTTATCATGTCCTGGTTCAGCCTTTGGAAAATAAATACATACAGAGAATATTTGCTATAGAACATCATGCTCTTTCATATGATGCTTCTTCAAATGCTTTATAATATTGCTTGTGCTGCAATTGGTAACACTGGTGCCACCCCTCAAAACTGAAGTCTTGTATACAGTGCAAGTGACATTTTAGTTAGCTCTGGCAACTGCTACACTATAGGAAATCACTTCTTCACTGCTCTAAAAGCAGTACTTGCAAGTGGCAGTACAGCGCAACTGCTGTTTTGGAGTGATTGATCGCGAGTGATTTCCGGGAAAAGAAAATTCTCGTTTTATCTGGGTGAAACTAAAATATTTTCAAAGACACGGTACTGGATCGGCACTTAGATTTGTGTACTTGCTACTGCCCACCCTGGCGTTTTCGGTCATACCTGAGGCATTTCCGATGCTGGGATCGGCATTCATACCGAAATGTTTTCCAAAATATTCGGAAACTGGTATGTGGGTAGCCAATGACGGTGGGATGGGACATAGTAACAACAGAATCAAAAAGTTTGACATGTTACCTTTAATAATCTCAAACATAGAAACACACTAATAGAGTCAACCACGTTATTCTGTTTACATCAAGACAAATATCTGATGCTGGTGACAGTGATTGAATAGGAAAAATAATTTGCCATCAGCACCAATCCCCAGCACTCCATTCTCTCTCTTCCTCTACTTCTGTGTCTCCCTGTACCTCCGTCTTCCCAGTTGTGTGTAATCAGATAAACTGAGCCGAGAGGTGCGATAAGGAAGGGTCTCCCTGGGGTGCTATGTCGCTCCCTCCTCCCCTCACCTCACCTCCCTCCCCACAGCCCCTCTTCCCACCACCCCTCTTCCCACCACCCCTGCTCCCGTACACCATCCCCCTCCACCCCACAGCTCTATCTTTGCCGCCGGTGGCGATGGCGGTTTTAGTATGCATAGAGCTGAGCTATCTGCTCCGCTGCACCTTGACTCCACCAACACACAAATACAACCACATTCACACCACTCGCCACCACAATATTCACCCATGCACATGCTATTTTAACATGGAACACACAGCACAACACACACCCATACACACACAAACACACACTGCCATTACTGACGCCAAGGAAAGGTTGTTCGTAGCCTTCATAACGATTAAAAAACACACACAGTCTACGTACATTCACACAATAGGTCTGACTTAGAAACATTGTACGTTGAGCCAGATGCTGTGATGTGTCAGAAAACTGAAAGGAAGTGGCAGTAAAGTGGCAGAAGCTCTTTCATATGTCAGAGCTCTGAACTGATGATGTGAGCGACAAATAAACACAGCTTCCCTTCCCTTATTGGGCCTCAATCACAAATATCCTCTAAGGACTTTACTTAAATTTTCTCTTAGAAGGTTCCGAAGAAAACTCTACGATTCATGATGTGTTGGGTTCGCACACAAAAAACAAATGACTGTCGGGTTCAGGTTGGGCTCGGTGCACGGTGAACCCACAGACCTGGGTACAGTAAGCACCGTGTGGTTGCATCCCCTGAGCCCTCTCTCATCTCAGAATCAGAAATTAAGATTACGATTCTAGATTAAGTAAAGTGGTGTTTCAGAATTAACAGGCAACAATTAGAGGGAACAGTTAAACTAAAAGCTGTAGCTGTAAAACAGATTTAATATGTAAACGCCAGTGTGTAAAACCTAAAGAAGAGTCATTATTTTGTGAATAAGTGTCCACTCTTCTGCATGTCCATGTGTTTAACACTTATAGAAATTATAAAAAGAAATTCAAAAAACTAAAAAATGCACTGAAGCCTGTCTGGCTTTTTTAAGATTAAAATGATTAAATATCATGTTCATTTAAATTGTATCCTACAAATATAGAGTAAAAAAAAACGTACTGATTATAATGTTATTTTACAAAAGCATGCCAGCAGTCAAGTGTGCATAAGACAAGATTCTGTTTTTAACAAATCCCGGACAATAAAACATTGGTGAACGTCAGAATCTTCGTAAAAACTCTGGAAGTGGGTTTTAAGACTTATCACTGAATCTTCGGCTTCCCTTAGCTTTATGGAGCTTTATACTATGTCTCTACTTATTGTTTAGTTGTCAGGCCCACAAATCTATTTGTCTCTCTCACTGCTCTAATGGCTTTGTTTCCAGCCACTGCCATTCTTTTCCTAGTGCCACCCCCTTTTGTACCATGCTCAGTACCAAGACTAGCTGTTAAACATAGTGGAGCATTTTGCAATTAAATAGTTAGATAACTCTCTCAGGAGTTGGCAGAGACCAAAAACAGAGCTACAAGAGAGAGATCTGTATCAGAAACGATGAAGGTGGAAATGTTGCTAAAAGCTATTGTTAACAAAGCGTGTACTTTGCTATATGTTGTTATTACAAGTTCTTCCTATCCTGCTGAAGTCTACCTGTTTTAAACTATACTCATCTGGGTGTGTAACATTATTTATGTTCTACTGTGTTGTACTGCGTTTCTTTATATGGCTAGAAGTTAGTTAACAAACATATAAGCCTCAAACTCTGACTTTATTTAACTTCAGTAATTGCTGAGACAAAAGGTCTAAGAGGGTAAGAAGCACAGTCTTACAATCAGACATTTTGTAAACAAATGCACACAAGAGAAAATAACATTTAAAATAATAGAGTAATTGTAGTTTAACAATCCACATTTTCTTTTTTAAATTACTTGCAGAAAAATTGTGTCCAGAATTTTTCACCAGTTTGTTACAACTTTAGTGTGCTTCAAAAACCAACCACCAACAACCTCCAAAATAGAGATATTTTAACTGAATTATTGCAGCTCCAACCTGTATGAGATATACACTTTACTATACACTGTACTGTATGTGAATGGCACGTACAGTATAGCAGTATGAACATGCATGAACCTACGTAACCGCTTTAATACTAATTGTGCTTCACACATTAAAGAGCAGTTTGCCAAGGACAGTCAACATGTTTATTCTGTGAATGGAATTTATCAAACCCAAACTTTGTAACAGCACAGTAAATTGGAATTGTCAGGTAGAGTGATTGTGTGTGTGTGTGTTAGTGAGTGCGTGTGTGCGTGTGTGTGTGTGTGTGTGTGTGTGCGTGTGTGTGTGTGTGTTTAGCCTGGGCAGCTAGAGTCTGGTGATAAGACAAAGGCAGGTTGTTTGCTGTCTCTTTCTGTGCTGCCTGTCATTAACCCATTGGCTGATGGAGGCCAGGCTGGACATGACCTGTCTGACTGACCAAACTGGACATACTCAAGACATGTGTGTTTGCTCACACACATACACGTGTGTCTGCAGGTATATGTGTCTGTCTGCTCTCCAAATGTGGTTTTAGAAATATTTTTTCTGTACAGCTAATCTGCAAAAATAAATGTGTTTTGCAGGACATGTAATATCTAGCTGGATCATGTTCAGAGGCAACATCATTTTTAAAATTTATTATAGGCAATATTTAAGGCTGTGGAGGCACCAGGAGGTGATTGGATGCAAACCAAGTCTACAGCTATCACAACAGTGACCAGGACTCCCAGCCAGTCCTCTGTGGTTTGGTTTAAGCCACAAAAGCACTTTGGTTAAGGTTAGGGAAAGATCATGGTTGAAATGACCATGTAATTAAATTCACTTTGAACATGTCTGTATTAAACCAGACATTTATCTTTTACATTTTAACAAATGGTCATTTTAGTGTTGTCCTATTTTCTAATGTTTGTGGAGGACCAGTGAAAAGAGGGATGTTTTGGTCTTGAGTTCACATATCCCCAGAATCACTTACCCCACCTTTAAGTCCTTATATGTTTAGAAACATATATCTGGTCAATTATATAACCTGTAAGTCAACCTCTAATCCACCTGTAAATCCATAATGAGTGTGTGTGTGTGTGTGTGTGTGTGTGTGTGTGTGTGTGTGTATGTATGTGTGTGTGTGTGTGTGTGTGTGTGTGTGTGTGTGTGTGTGTGTGTGTGTGTGTGTGTGTGTGTGTGCATTCAGGCTTTATAGCTGTGGAGCTACATTCTACCCAAAACTTAACAAACAAACAAAACATGTTTTACACATTCGGACATTTGCTTACATTTGCTTCTGTCACATCATTTATTAGAGTTAGAATTTTTTTGTCGGGTGCATTTTGTATTTGCAAAACTAAATGTATTAATCTGTTAATGGTGTTTTGCAATTCACACTGTGTTTGCAAGTGAATGTTAGGGGATTTGTAAAACTTCTTTGTTTCTTGAATTTTGGCATGAATCTAGCTCCATATATATCTGCCTTTATACATACCCAGTGGAGTGGAGCTCCAGCTATCGGCCCACAGCACTGCTTTGTTTTGTTCCTGGAGAGTGGATGTGTGTTGTTTTAGAACTGGCTGGTTAAGTGGCTCTTCCCTCATCTGCTGCATCTAGTGTGTGTGTGTGTGTGTGTGTGTGTGTGTGTGTGTGTGTGTGTGTGTGTGTTTGTGTGTGTGTGTGTGTGTGTTTACACCTGTTTCCAGTGTCCAGTCCTCCAAAAAATACAAACCATTACTAAACAACAGCACTTCAGCCAGTAATTCAGCCATGCTCAGACTTGGTTATGTATATGTATTATTATGTATGTCCATCGAGGTTGAAATGTCCTCTCTCCACTTCCACGTGTCCATTGCTGCATGTCATTTGGAAAATCTGTGGAGCGAATGAAGGAAGGTGAACTTTGACCTCAAGCCTGCAATCACAATCACAATCTGGCTAGTTTAGCAGCTGGTAGCAGCTTTTCATAGTACGAATTTAAAACAATAATATGTAAACAAATTTAGACAAAAGAGTCTCAGGTAGGGAGTGCTGCTTTGTCTCTGACCTTTACGGGAATATTCCAATATATTTAAGCAAAACTACACAGTAACAAAACCTGTTAGAAATGTATGTCATGTTTAATTGCTTATAACATGTTGTCTTGCTAGAACTTGATTGAAACTACAAAATACTGCTCTTACAAAGAGGAAAACACTGAGTCACACATCCAGTCCTCACAATACAGCCATTACACCCTGGACACGTCGCCAGCATTTGGGAGCGTATCGCAGGGCTGACATAAAGAGACAAACAATCATTAACTCTCACATTCACACCTTCAATCACCATCAATTTAGAGTCTTCAATTCATCTAAACCCAATCTGCATGTCGTTGGACCGTCAGAGGAATCCATGGAACACATTGTCCACAGACTCCACACAGAAAGACCCTGTGTTACCCATTTCACCAAAGTGCTGCTTACTCAACAAACAGATCACTATGTGTGTTTGCAAGCATCTCTCCTTGTTTACATTTTTTTTACATTTACTCACCAATAATTTAGTCAACATTGAGCTGAATACATGTGGACATTAGTCCACCAAGAGTAACACACTGCCCTAAAAACACACACAGCATGTAGCATTACAACAGGGCTCAATGTTGTCTTTAACATATTTTATATATTTAACACAAATCAAGATTCAAAAAGACTGACACTAATTTATTGCACAGATTGAGCTACCTATCAGTATATCTCACAGGAATGAAACAGAAACAGATTTGAAACCTCAACATTTCAGTGTGAAAAAAATTTTACCAAAAAAAACCACATCACATTATTAGGCAGCTTTGTTGTCAGCAATAGACGATCAATATACATATTTGGGAATGGGATATCTTCTGTGTTTCAGACAGCCAACATTCTTCAGTCATTGTGTTCTACACTGCACAGTAAATGACTGGCAGGTCTCTCAGGACGGATGAAAACACCATCTTTCAATTCTCAGATTAGGAACCTGTGTGCCAAGTGTTGGAATAAACCCGTGATGAGAAACATGCAGCTACACAATCCGTTCACTTCAGTTTTATTTTATAAGGATCAGTTTCAAAGTCATTAAAAGTTTCAAGAAATTCCAACTAACATATGCCTCCTATCTGCCGCTGCTATGATTCTCCGTGAATGTGCCACTTATGTAAATCTCATGGTGAACGTGAAGCTACTGAGATGAGGCCTTCACTGTCACGTTTAAAAGATGTGATTCCTTCTGATGAAAGTAAACAGGATATAGGTCTTTATTTGCCCAGATCAAGAGAGAGCAATGCCTCTTTTACATCAAAACAACCAGGTAGTCGAAGAGAGACCCAGAGTGCGTCGTGTTCGACGTCACAAGTCCACCGACAAGCGAGGGTCTCACTCACCTCGCTGTCTTGCCAAATTACTGAGTTCACCCAGGTGTCATGTTTCCATCACGGCCAATCGGAGCCGATTAAAACCCACGTCTACTGCAGACTCATTTGACCTGAGAGTGAATGCCGATTAAATGCATTCCCATTTCAGACAAAAAACAGATGTTAGCGGGTGTCACTGGGTTTTTTAACCAGTGGAGAAGTGGCTTTACTGACAAACCTTTACTGACTTAATGAATGAGAATATCAGAAAAGAATCACACGAGGGATATTTGAACCAAAGCTGAGCCTACAGCAATGTGGAGGTGTATGGAGTTTGAGCAGACATCAGAATCCAGGCTTCTGCTGACCAGAACAAAATTCTAAACCAAACACACACACACACACACACACACACACACACACACACACACACACACACACACACACACACACACACACACAGAGTGTAGAGGGCTCGGCCAGTGGCAGCAGCTTCTCTGAGCTGTGGCTTGTGCTGGCTTGGCCTCATGCAAAGCTGCTTAACAGGACTCATCTGGGATCAGTGACCGATGACAACCTGTCCTGGAGGCCAGGGCACCACCCGAGCTCCAGGTGACAGGTAAACCTGGTCAGAGCCCCGTGGGGACCCTTGGACGCTAATAGTGTAATCACAAGATTTAACTGTCGAGGTGCAAGTGCAAATGACAAAAGAGTGTGGCTGTATGAGTTGGGGCATGGAACTCCTTCAAGCTGCCTCCAGGGGGCTTTGAGGCTTTTAGAAGAATTAGTTTTTTTGTCATTTCACTGACTGAAATAAAACAAATTAAAGGGAAAAGTATAGTTTTCCTTCTCTCACTTTTCACTTCAATGTTAAGGAGCATAAACGTCAATGCGTCTGCCATGTTGGACCTGCTCTGTAAACACATACATGTCATTGGGGGAGCTGGGATTTGTCTGGATAAAAAACTCCATATTTAACATCTACATTTATCAATTGATTTCAATGGGGTCTTTGTCCAAAAAATGTTATCGGCTTTGATCACTGCTAGACACACGAGAGAGGAGTGCGTATCAACGTTACGCTACATGAACTGATTTACTGATGTGACGCTCATTGTCATAACATAACTTGTTTGTCATCATGGGTCTGGCTTATTTTTCTAGAAAAAGACGTGGGTAAAAAGTCCCTGTGCAACATAATCTAACGGAATATGCTGTTGTGGTCAATATTTTTCACCCCATATTTTTAAAAGGAAGAGTATAAAAACTTAACTTTTTAAAAGTGTCTTCACCAATTAATTGTCTATATTTAATCAATACTGACTGTTGTAATGTTTGTTGTACAATTACACAATATATTTCTATTTGTATTACGTACTCCAGAAAACTGCAGCCCCCCTGTCCCCAGTCTTACCTGGTCCAATGTGGCTGTAATGTTAATATATGACCCAGGGACCAAAAATGTATATGCACACACACACACACACACACACACACACACACACACACACACACACACACACACACATTCTGAGATGCATGAGATGGACAAACTCTACACAGGTCTTGCCTCATAATCATCAGGCTCAAGAGTTTGGTTTTGATCACAAGTTATCCCAGTGATCGCTGTCCCTACATTGAATAAAGGCTCTGGTGTGTAGTCCACAGCCAGGAATGGAAGGAGTATTGGAAACTCAAGCAGAAGACAGAAGCGGAAGTATTTTACAGATAAAAGTAACAAGGGAAGTCAGTTTAAATGTACTCAGTACATTACCACATTACATTTTTAAAAGGGAGAAATGGGTGATGAAGACAAAAATGTTATAGGGTATTAATAATGTCATAAAATTGACCAATTAAATTAAAGAGCGAGCTACAAAAAGTACATTAAAACATCAGAGTATGTTCCACAGAAACATCTTCACACCATTACAAAAAACTGAATTCTCTGTGAACAGGCACTCTGCATCCATTGAATACAAGTGATTATCAGTGACAAATACACGACAGAGTGCCTCTTTACAGCCTCAATGGAATTTACCATACATTTTATGTAGAGATAAAAGGCTACATTAATAAAAGTCTGTCACTTATAGAATTAACAGAAGAATAAAGCATAAGTTAATCAGACAATGTGGACATACTGACAATATAAACATTGCACATAGCCTACACCCCCCCCCCCCCCACACACACACACAGCTGGTACACCTGGTATTAACATGTGGTTTTTGTGATCTGATCTCAAGTCGACAGCTCTAAGTACAGGTTTGAACGCAGTCAGATCAGATACTGATCTGTTCACTGCAGACCACATTCTGAGGTGTTCTGGGCCACATACTGTATATGGAGCCAGATCCAGTCCAATGGAAAAATGGAAAAACTGAATCAAAATTATATTTAAACCAAAAAAGAACTTTGAATACATTGTTGTATTTTTCAAAGTTCAAGATCAAAACTTGAACTTTCAGTTGTATTTCAATTTTTTTTTTCAAATGATCCAAACCTGCATTTGGCTCCATATACATGTGTCCACATTGTTTTGGCAGTGTATAAGAAAATCTGTCCTGGGCCACATACATGTATGTATTTCGTCTCTTCTCTTTGATTGGTTTGACCACTTCCACAATATCAACACTGATCACCACATAATGATTGATACTTTCCTTAAACTGGTAAAATCTGCTTGTACAGCAGTCATTCAGACTCATCTCTTACCTGTCCGACACACACACACACACACACACACACAGTGACATCAGACACACTTGTGTACTCAAGACTGGATAAAAACAACAGAACTTGGTCTTTGTGAACAGAAATGGCGTACATGTTTGTGAACACACGCACTCAGAGCTGGCCACTTGTGATCGGATCACAACATGTTAATACCAGGTGTATACGTACACACACACACACACACACATTTAAAAAAGAGCCTTTTTCACACACACAAAATGCAGTGCTGCTACAGGTGGGCAACACAGTAGGATTCAGTGGCTGTTGATGTTCTTCCCTGGACAGTGAGTGACAACAGTGTGTTGTACTCTGTTCTCCTCCAGGAAGTCCTCCACTGTCTGCTCTTGGTCCAACGTCTTTGGTCGCTCATTCTCAAAGCAAAATGAAACGGGTCCACCAGGCGTCTCTCTCTGTCTGTCTGTCTGTGTTCGTCAAGGTGTCCAAACACTGAGCTGGACAAAGGTCACACAGAAGTCACAGCTGGAGGGTCCACTGTGAGCCTTTCAGCATCCAGCATTTAGCCTGTTGGTCATGCAACATCATGGGGGGCGTCTGATTTGGGTCACTTGCACGCATGCTGGGTGGTGTATTAAATCAGTGATTAATTAGGATGCAACCCTTTTCTCTTTTATTTTTAATGCTAATTTTAAATGATAAAGTCAGTGATTTTCTTCATTTTTGTTGTAAGTAAATCCCATGAAAAGATCTGGACAGCATTATCTCTGTGCAAACCCAGATTTAGTTTTTTCCCATGTGCCATAAAACTCTAACGTTGACCAACAACTGTTACACTGAGTGAAGTCCTGCTTGTAATGAAAAGCTCCACAGTCTCTTTTCAGACCCTGGAGATTAGTTCCATTGTGGCCATTGCGAAAAAAACTTTTTATTTGCTTTGCCTCCTCAACTTGTACCAAGTTATCATTAGAACATGAAGCTCCTTAGCTGGCTGCAGGAATGTTTCGGATCACATGAGTATCCAGTGCAGCATCTACAATCTACCTCTAAACACCCCAAAACTTAAACCATGCAAAAAAATCGACATTGTAGCTTTAACGGAATAAATGTAATTTGTAACCTCCTCCCCTGCAGCGAACTCATTCAGTGGCAACATTGTATTAAAAGCTAATGGAAACTCTCTAATGTAATGTAATGTAATTACCCCTACACAGGTCTGTTAATGAAACTCTGTCAGAGCATTCTGGTGCTGCGTGTGCTTAGAGAGGTGATGTAGCACTTTAATTCAGACAATGTCAGTATGTGAAAGTGTGTGGCTTTAGTCTATTCGGCTAATTGCCGTTACGTATATTTATAGAGATCCTGATATGAGATCAGTTTTCACACATGAACCAGCAATGACAAACCCCAGTGGGTAAACAGAGAAAGAACAGAGCGGGATCCACAGAAACTCCTGCAGAGCAAACTGAAGGAAAAGTAAGCCACAGTAATGGCTGTGACAGACAATTTTTAGGTATGTGAAATGTAAAAATGTACCATACTTATACATGCATTAGCAATGGAGGCAAAACCTAAAACAACCAAGCAGGGGATGTGTCACTGACACACATATAGGTTGTCCCTAAAAGCTGCCATGTCTGTGATGGCAGTATATAGCGAGGATAGCCTCCGTGCTGCCTCACCCAGCACTGTATGCCACGTTGCATTTCACACTCTTTGGGGTCGCCAGTTAAGTCATCAGCAGCTAAAGGATGGAATTAACTCCATTGCTGTCATCCTTGGCCTCTTGTCAATGGCTCTTAACGCATTTGTTCTTGTTTTTGCTGTTGTTTTAGGTCCAAAACGGTATGTGTGGCAATGCCGGGGTGGTGCTGGATGGGTATGCGGGGAGGGCAATAATTAGTGTTGGTATTGAAAAGTAATAACAGTATGGATTAATGTGGGAGAAGTGGAGTGGAGCGCATCATCGAGTGAGACAAATCCAATGCTGGGAATTGGCAGACAAAGCGAGAGGCAGTCAATAGGGATTATGTGGGAGCTAAGCCGACCCACTTTGGCTGGGGGAAGGGAGAGGAGGTGGTGGTGGTGGTGGGGTGCCTTGATAGTGGTGGTGGCAGCTTTTGGACTGGCATCGATACACGCTCATGCAGGTCGGCTTGCCGCCGCCGCCGCCGCCTCAGCAGACGTTGCACATGCTCTCCGGTAAACAGTGTGGGGCAGAAGGGTGGAGATGGCGCAGAGGGGTGGTAGGAAGGAGGAGGGAGGACGGGCATCTTGCTCCATCTATTTGGCTCTACTAACTCCGCCCACCCAGCCCCCTTCTCCCCTTCCATGAGTCCGTGAGGCCCGAGATCCCTTTGCCCCCTGGGGGAGGTGGTGCATTGGCGATGCCAGAGCCGGGGTCCGTGCCAGCTGGGCAAACACCCAAGTCGTTGACAGAATAAACACCTTGCAAATAGAAGTGGAGATGACACAGCTTTAGAAACGGCGAGCAGCACGATTCCCACCACATCACTCACTCCATCACAACATGAGAGGAAGGATCCATATACCCAGTATCTGTTCTGACTGTATGAAGTGTAACTATGTTGTTAATATGTGAACTATGACTTCAGATGTTTGGCTATTTTTAATGTGGTTTCCATTATTATCCCTCTGGTACTCTCCATTATTTAATTAATTTACTAACAGTATTTCATCAACCAATGTGCAGATCATATGCATATGGGAAAATAAATTGAAATGGGGGGGAAAAATGGAAACACCAAGGATGCTTAAAGCGAATACTTTTACTCACTATTTTCATGTTGGTATCATCACACGAGTTGAATCGAGTCCTGAAGGTTTGTACCGGCCACAAACAGGAAGCTTATGTGACTTGTGTGCTGCTTAGAAACCTCCACTTACATCTAATGCCCCTAAACTGTTAAAAACATGCTTTGTATACAGTTATGAGACAGGGAATGTGTAAATCAGAAAGTAAAACATGGTCACAGATGACCTTTTCAGTATGAAAGCTGCAGTTTGACATGTCGGGAAGTGTCGAGGTCAGCGGGTCAGTGTGTGAGCTGGTGTCAGTCACTCGTGCTCCATACTGTTTAGGCAAACCAAGCTTTGTCACAAATTGCACAAGTGCGTTTGTAACACTATGAGTGGGGATGTAATGCTTTCATATATAGCTGTATAGCTGATGGCTAGTTTGAGAGCATAAAACAAATGACTAAGCCGGAGAAGTTGAATGTTTTCGTCAGTGCGGGTCAGGACCAGTGTGTGCCAACCAATCATGTTTTTCCTGTTCACTGTTTGGCATACCCATCATCCATTTGTTTAACATATCCTAATGATTACTTTATCCACTTTACCAGACTACGGTCAGCCAGCACAACCACCCCAGTCACCTCCATCTGAAGTTGACACTTATTCTGTCATATCTTGAATTTGACACTGGACACTGATACTTCTCAACACTTTCCAGTACCACCAAGAATTAAGTGCACACTGTGATATGTAGTACCATGAACGAATGCCATGAATACCGTAACACTATAATACAAGACTTCTGTCAACTGTCCACCTGAGGTTCTCAAGGTGAAAAACTTCTTTAGAAGAATTCCTCCCAAGGCTTCGATCAGTGGAATGTCCCATCCTCTTTGCCTCAATGACAGTTGCTTGTCCTCTAAGGAGAAGAAGAAGCAAGGACTTGTTGTTATGAATTCAATCTAAATGAATTAATTCAGCAGGGGAGACGGACACAACAGCATTTGCCGGTTGATCTGTGTAGAACCTTCAAGGCGTCTACCTTTATACTGTCATGCAACTGGATAAAGGAAACACTATATGCTGCCTTAATCACAGTTTAACAGAAGAAGAACCTGGTTCTAAACTACATATACATTCTGTAGTATTTACTGCAATACTAGTCGTTGTACCTAGAGTGACAACAGCAGTTCATTTCCTCTTAACAACTAAGCATTCATTCTAACATGTTCAGGATAAGTAGGGTGGTCACGGTATACAAACCTGATGATAAAAGTGAGAATTAGGAAATTAGATATTGACATCATGTCAATAATACACATATTATATGATATTGTGTGAATATTTGAGAAACCCCATAAAGGTTCAGGGTGTAAGATTTAGGTGACAGTGATCTATTGGCAGAAATTGAATGATTGATGTTTTCACATGCAACTTCACCACTAGATGTCACTAAATCTTGTCACACTGAACCTTTAATCCACGTCCATTTCTCTCCAATGTGTCACATTTTTAACATAGCAAGTGTTATTATTGTCTGATATGTAGAGTGGAATTGATTTGTCATAAAATGGACAAACACGCAATGAGTAAAGTTAAAGATAAAACTTTTCAAAATCTCTTTGAATATTGGGATAAAAGTTGACGTAGACTGTAGTGAAAGTCTGATATTGTGAAGGTCCTTAACAAACATTGAGATGTCAATTCATGGTTTATCAGATCTAACATGTTAATTTCCCAAATAAGCAGCGACTCAGATATAAAAATGTATGTATTTTAGTTGGGAAACAGTCACTAAAAATCCGTAGGAAAATAAATAATGTCAGGAGATTCCCAAATTCAAACTATTCGACATGTATGGTGTTACATAGCCTTTTGAAATTTGGTCTTGTTTCTCAAGGCTGTGTGCATGGAAAGTGGGGTGAATGGACAACTTTCACTGGAATTTTGATACGTTTCCGTGCATGGCAGGTGGTCAGCATTTCCTCTGAGCTTCGGAGTTGATCAGTTTTTGAACTCAAAAACATTTACAAGCACATGAGCTACTGCGACACCTCGAGGGCGCCTGGGCGAGCAACATCCGCTCCCTCCCGTCCTGAACAAACTGCTCACTGTCTGTTCACATCTCTGTCTTCCTGTAAGTCATTTGTAAACATGTGTTTAGGCTCACTTCTAAACAAATAATCCAATAAGATAGGAACAGCCTCATTCTGTCACTTTCTCTCAGCAAAGAGGGGCGACACGGAACGGACCAGGAGATGGCTGGCTGGGAGATTTATAAATTTTTCATTTATTTATTCATTCATTCATTCATTCGCTGCCCATTTTCTCTGCATATAAGTCTTTAATTTTTATGTTAATGGCCACATGGGGTGGTGGCCGGGTTTTGATTACATATCTCCAGTGGAGATCCTTGGACGGCTTAGCCCGCCCAGCCAAAAATAGCTGTGAAATCCGACGAAATAATGGAAGGGTGGTGGGAGCGGTGGAGGGGGGCAGGAGGGGGTGGATTTGCAGCAGCTGAGGCTTTGCATTCGAATGGCATGGTCTGTCTGGAGTGAAGGGACCCCCCACCCCACTCCTCCACCACCACCACAACACCCAAGAGAGAGAGGGAGAGAGGGAGAGAGGAGGTGTTATCGGGTCCTTGCAGCCAGTGCCCCGACTTGTTCCTGAATACCAAATGTGGCAGAGGACCAGAAAAGTGAGTTGTCTTTGTTTTGTCAAGTGTGCCATGACAAAATGCCGGGGAGCCCCCTCCTCGTGACCCCTCCCTCTCCCCGGCCCGCACCCCCATGCACCCACACACACATACATGCAGGTGAGCTTGCTTGGCAAGGGGACCTGCTTGTTTGACCTGCTAATTATCTTTGCTTAAATAAAAAGACACACACACACGCACACACACACACACACACACACACACACACACACACACACTTAGAGGATGGGGAATTCAGGTGTCTTTACAGGAGCGTCCACAGTACCTGAGGCATAAGAATAGCGGTCCCTGTGATCATCATGCACACATGCTTCCATACAAAAAAGAATACACACATGGAGAAATGCACAAATACAATTTTAAGAAATCTGTTAAAGCGTGTACACACACACACACGCACAAAGACAAAGCAGAAACACAAGGCACAGACTCTTGGGAACTGTGTTTGAATATATACACACACTTACTCAAACACACACACAGAGAGAGACAGAGAGAGAGAGAGAGAGAGAGAGAGAGAGAGAGAGCAAACCTCTATCTTCACTCCAACAAGTCCTGCTAAATATTCATGAAGCTTGACAACAACAGTGTCCTCCCTCTCCCCGTCTGCCTCGCTCTGTCCCTGGTGGTCTTTGTCTTAGTCTCTTGTCCATGTGGTGATTTTATATCTGTGTGTGTGTGTGTGTGTGTGTGTGTGTGTGAGAGAGAGAGAGAGAGAGAGAATTTGTGTCACTTCAGACAGTCTTTGAAGGGTTTATTATTATTAAGCAACTGGTTGCCGTCTACCTCTGATAGTCGACAATGACATGAGCACGCACAGCCGTACATCACACACAGCATCTCACAAACACGCAGGAGGCCGCAATGCTTGTATCTGCGCACGTTCGCACGTGTCCGAATTGACCACTCACACCGACTAAGTCCCAGATGCATACCCCCAATGTGGGAGCTAAAGCATGGTTCAGCCATGTGTAGTGTCATGGCAGGCATAGTGTTGTGCTTGTGAGAGAAGTTAAAACCCTGGCTGCTTCCTCACCTACACAAACCTGTCCACTGCATGTAGGGGCTGTGAATGTTAGATCATTCATTTTTGAAAGATACATCAGGCATTACCATTACCAGGGTTTGGGGGCCATCCAAGTTCTTCCGTTCGAGTCTTCTGGTGCCACAGAGCTTTTGTTGATGTTGACTACCAGTGTACGCAATTCCATGTTTTTAGCTTGCTGGCAGTAGAGTTCTTGAAACGTTGAGGCTACGGTTTGGATGTTTCACTTTAGCATTTGCCTGGAATTAGCATTAAAATTGCAAAAATAATTCATATTCAATAATAGTCAATAAGTAGTGACATGGAGGTGCTGGATTTTGGTTAAGGTCTCAAATTTGACAATGCTAGTGTATATAAACGCGAACATAGAAGTTTGCTGATATTATATTGTTTGTTAATTTACCCAGACAGAAATTTTAATAAAAAAACATTAAAAAGTGGATGCTGTTGGAGTGTAATGGAAACTTCACCCGAGGAAGAATGACAGAATGGTTGTTCATATATATCAATGTGAAGAATGGACACTAAAGAGATTGTGCAGTAGGCCTGCTGAAGACCTTTAATGTAAACTCCCCATTCTCTTGGCTGCACCACATTGCCACTCTAATCTTTTGTTTCTCTCCGTAGTATCAACACAAGGTACAAACTGAGGTAGTGGTGTACACTTTCAATCTCTCCTTGAAGGTATTCGTCCTTTTGCATCAGTGGGTCATCAGACCAATCACTGCATTCAACTGTTGGACTGTCCGTTTGAAGATGCAGCCCCCTGAAGTCAACCAGTCAGATGACGTGAGACAGTCCAGCAAGAAGTTTGTCCGACATGCCTGGATCACACTTTCAGGAAGCACTATGACTCCACCATCTGCTTTCACAGTCTTGCACCTTGCAGAAATATTGTCAAAAGTAACCAAGGGCATCATCCACAGCATCTTCCACTGTTTATGTTTGTGGGCCCTGATTTCTGAGCATTTTTTTCAGGACAGGATACGAGTGAGTGTTGTAAACTGCCACATCTGATGTCCTTGAATTGTCCCTTGCAGCTGCAAAAATAAGCTGCAGTAGTCCACTGTTGTCAGAAGTGGATAATCCACAAACCTGAAGGTGGACTGCTTTCTCTTTTTTGGGAATAAAATAGTTCATGTGAAAACTGAAGTCTGTGAATTGTCCACAGAAGGAAGGACATTGTTTCTGAACAAAAACATGACTGTTGTGTTAATCAAATGTCAAAGCTAATGGTTGAGGTAGTGCTAGGGCTAGGCAGTGAGGGGTAAAGTTAGGTTTAAGGTTGAAATGCCCAGATTCTGCATAAATGGTAAAAGAAAAAAGGGTCAAATAATGCTGATAGCAACATAGCACGAGCACTAAACTTGTGGCTTAGACGTGAGAGCAGATTGTCAACTAGTTGGGGGTTCAACTCCCCAGCTCCTCAAGTCCACATGTCGAATTGTCCTTTGGCAAAATACTGAACCCTGAATTGTGTGTGTGTTAATGAAGAGCTGTATGTATAGCATAGTGTTAATGAGTGAATGTGATTTGTACTTTAAAGTGCTTTGACCGGCGATAAGACAAGAAAAGTGCTATATAAATGCAGACCAGTCAAACTGAATTCATGTTTTATAGTGGAGGTGGATAAACGCTGCTGATATCCATCAAACCACTACATTGGTCTGACTCCAAGACACACACTCACAGGGTAAACAGGCGGCCCCTATTGTCTGTATGTGCTTGTGGGCATGGTGGCCGAGGTGTGAATGTGTGTCAGATGGTTTGGTGGGCAGCCTGGCAGCCCACAATGTGGCGCTGCCCACACCTACAGGGAGACACACACACACACACACACACACACACACACACACACACACACACACACACACACACACACACACACACACACACTTGCTTGCTTGACCTGCATATCAACCTTGCATGAATAAACACACATACACATTGCCACAGGTCACTTTTGGGCACATTACATAGACATAAATACATACATTTTATAAATAAAACTAACTCTAACCATAACCACAACTAACTAAGCCTACCTAAACCTAAGTTTAACCTTACCTCATTTAGTAACACACACAGACATTTACATGCACACTGCTTTTGTCTTTCATCCAAATTTTTGTCTTTACTGTATAATTGTTCCATATTGTCAGTGGAACTGAACTGATGTCAAATGCACAAATAACATTTGTGATTGCTTCGATATCACTTCATAGTTTAAACGGTTAATAGTTCAGTCTTGGGCATTGACATATGTTGTAGTTCTGGAAATAGCCAGAACTGGAGCCTGAGAACAACAAAATCTAGGCAATTTAGTAGTAATCATTTATCTATTCATCTCTTTTTTTGGATCCTGGTCAACCTGACCCAACAGGCATTGGGTTTCCATGCAAACGCCGCAGAGAAAGTATGTTCCAGCTCATCTACAGAACTCATTTATATGAGGCCACATATTGTAGCAGCTGAAAACATACTTTTGGTTTGAACTGGTATATTGAGATATTGACCTTTTTAATCTCCGAGACTATGCAGTTGCTTTCATTTTGGGAATTTTTTTTTAAATTATGGGGAATGTGATTAATTCCAGTTCCAGTGTAACATAACCCTTTCATGGTTACAGTAATAGCGTATCCGGCCTGCAGACCAAGAAGAGGACACTACATACCCATAGTATATATAACTATCTTTTAACCATTTGCTACTAGGGAAAACAAAGCTCAAGACATTTTTTAATTCTTTGGTGTAAAGGCCAATTTATAAGAGATGACTCAAGCTACCAGTAATGACAGAGTTAATTTGTTGTTATTTCACTGAAAATGAAGATTGATATTCGACCTAATATTCAACATCTATGTTAGAGATGGTGTGTGTCAAGATTTGTTTGTCTTCAGCCAATCAAATCACTTATATTCTAATGGATTGCACTGTCTCCAGATCATGACAATGTATGCTCCTTGTTTGTATGTTGCTCCACTCTCAATTTTTCATCCCTCTCCTGCCCTCATCATCACGGCCCCCTCTCTCTGTCTTACTCTCACTCTCCCACTCCCTCTTTCTGTGCCCCCCCCTCCTCCCCCTCTGTCTCTCTGTTCCCTCTCTCAGCAGTAAGCCCTCTAATCTCTCCTGTTCAATTGCCTGGCAGACACATGCCCTCTGTCTGCAGAGCCAGCGGGGATGCTTCCTGTGCAGGTGCACCACAGAGCATGCACAATAGGTACAGTGAGCGCGACACCTTTGGTACGGCAAGCAGGGCAAGGTGAGGTAGTTTGGTTAAGTATGCTCCGTGTCCTGATATGGTGAGTAAAGCAAACATGGCATGTATGGTGGGAAACGCAGCGATGTGGGACATTGTATTCAGCGATGAAGGTGATTGGGAGGGATTTGCACTGGGCAGGGTGCACATGGGAAACCAGGGTGGGTGCGGCGGGCGTGGTGGGCACAGTGCGACCGGCAGATGGTGGACACAGTGAGAACGGTACATGGCAGACACTTTGAGTACAGTGAGCGTGGCAGGAATGGTAGCCATGGTAGTCACAGTGTGACCCCATGCAGGGTGGCGGGACCAGGGGCCAAGGTTGCCAGTCATGCCTGGACTTGCGCCCAAACTGCCTGACGTCCAACATGACGTGTCCTCTCTTGCTGAGTCATTAGTCATTTCTGATAGTTGGTCGCTTTTATCCCCCCTTGTTGCTGGCATCTCTTAATCAATGTTAATTGGCTTGGAATTAGCATATGTTAATTAATGATATTTACTTCAAATTAAAGGTATGAGTGGTCCCACAGGGTTTCCTGTTCATCTAATTAGAACCAATTAGCTGCAATTAACACGTGTAAATGAGACGGTACTGAGTCCAAAACAAACAGTGTGTACATGCAGGCTGCTGCCCAGCTTCCCTTGTGTTGCTGAGCACGCACTGGGCCTGTGTTTTCTTTTGTATTTGTGTCTTTCTGTGTGAATATATGTTTATAAATATGTACTCAGATTACATTCATAACGGTTAGGTGTGTTATTGCAAACCAGATGAAACATAAAGCCATTCTAGCTCAGACAAATAACCATTCAGGACCTCCTTGCTCCCAGTTTTCCTGCTCACATCGTCAGCGCGTCTCCTATTTTTAGAGAGTGCTGCCAAACTAATTTGCTTTACAGACCTTTCTATCAAGTGAAGAAAATCCCGGAGGTGTATTAATTGAAATTCAGTCGACGGCACATCTTGTTTTGGTCTAAGAAACCACCAGCCGTGCTGAGTGTGGAGAGTAATCTCACACAGGGAAAATTGCCAGGAAATGAGAAGATGTAAACAAGGGAGAAGGTAGAAAATAAACAGAAGTCATTCAAGCATCTATGGCATCTCACCATACTCTATTAAAAGTATGCCGCCTGTTTTAGTTTTAACTTGTTCAGTATACTAACTAGCTATTGGTTCACTCTTTCCCCCAGTGTTTGTTTGGTCACACAGTAAGCCAAGATGGGAGAGAGGACATGTCCCTGTTTGTAGATACTAAGTGTAATGTGGGTTGGGCGTCACAGTCAGGGGCTTTGTTTGCAGCTGTGTGTTGTCAGTCTGTGTCCCCATCAGCCAATAGCAGAGGAGTTGGTTTCTGCAAATCCATTTTAAAATCAAATGATTCCATTGTCCCTATGCAACGATGTGAACTACAAGAGGCTCCTCTGCTGGTGGATGGAAGCTATAAAGCTATCATTATGTATTACTAGTGTTTATCATCCAAGTTTACTGGGTTGTCTTTGTAACATATTGTGTTTACTCATTACCTTTGCCAAGAAGGTAAGACAATGTGGTGTTGTGTTGGTTTGCTTATTTTTGTGAGCAGGATAAAAGAAAAAGTGCTGAACCGATTTGCACCAGACATGGTGGAGGGATGGGGGAAGGGTCAGGGAAGGGCCCATTGCAATTTGGGGCAGATCCAACCAAAAATGTCAATAATAATATTCCGTTTTTTTCAGCTGGACTTTTAAAAGTCACATTTGAATGCGTGTAACTCAATTGTGCCAGGTCATTTGTATTATATCTCCACGCTGTTTGCTCCCTTCTCTCTGCTCTTGTATCTGGATTACAGGTCTGTCCGGATGAGTGAAATCCACAAAGAACTGCAAAACAGCATTCTCCGCATCCGTGCTCGGCTCCTACACAGACCTAAAGCACTGGCTGGAGTGTTTTGGCAGACATAACACTCGTCTTTTCATTCCACCTGGGTATTATAAGTTCTTCCCTATGCACGTCCCTTTTGAAAATCCCCAGACTTCAATTATCCACCCAGCATTGGCAAGGTCTCAACGAAGAACCCGGTAGTGACATCCGCAACTTTCCACACTGTTCTTTAATGATGAATAGATGCAGATTATATTTCTTTTTGTGTCGTTTCATCGCCCTCACCTAAACCCCGCCACCACCACCCATCGAGGTAAAGGAAGGTGTCTTGTTGAAATCCGTCTCAGCTCAGAGCGGTGTCTAATCTTGAGTTAGTGGTTGTGTGGATGCAGCATTGACAGGTCTCTCTCTCTCTCTCTCTTCCTCTCTGTATGTAGCATTTGGCAGACTCCCCCTATTAGTCTCCAGGTTTAGCGGCAGGAAGCGGCAAGATGCTTCTGCGTACTTACCAATATAACAATCAGGGGGATGGAGGCTGTGGGGGTAACATTGCAGGAGGTTTTTCGCTGCTGAAAATACAGCATCCGCCTCCTTTGTTGGGCGATAAGGGAAGGTTGGAGGGTGGGGGGGTGGAGGGATACATGCACACAAGGAGCGATCTTGGGAGCTGAACAAATCTGAGAGCGGCATTATGGGTTGGTAAACATGAATGCCATAAGAGGCTGCAGGATTTGCCAGTTTCCTATTTTCTTTTCTTTTTCCCCCCCTCTCTTTCTTTTGGAGGGGCTGGAGTGCAAGACACAATGATGAGATTGGAGGTATGGTGTGAGTGGAGAGATGGAATGAGACAGACGAAATGAAAGGCAGGAAGAGAAGAAAAAAAAGGGGGGGGAAGGCAGACATGGGAGTGAAGGGGGGGCGGGGGGCGAGGGGCGAGGGGGACAGAGGGATAGGACAGTGACTGGAAAAAGTAGTGGGCGAAAGAAAAGGCATGACAGAGGAGGACATGGAGAGAGAGAGAGCCCAGAGATATCCAAGCGCATCATAAAGGCGGAATTTAGTGTAGCTTTAATTCACTTTCACTCACCTCCACACCCGCACGGTGTCACTCCACCGTGGATCTGTGTGGCCTGCGGTTGTAGCTAGTTGTCACAAATCTGAATCCGCAGCATAAGCAATAGGCGCCTGAACTGCACCTGTGTTGCTTAAAGGACAACTCTGGTGCTTTTTCCTTCTTCTACATTAAACAGGAGATTTTCCCAAAGCTTTGTTGCTCCCAGTTAGCTATTAGTTCCCATTACGTTTGCTACTAATAGAAAAAAAAATACATAATTTAACAGCATTCCATCACGTTTGACATTGTGTATCGTGCAATTTCTGTATGTTTTGTCAAGTTGTACCATTGTGCCAAATATGAATGGAGAAAACGGTCCCTGTTGGTACATCCATGTTTGCTAGGTGTGTCTCTGAGTGCCATTTTCTGACAGTAACATCTGGCTGCCCAGGTTAAATGACTCATCAGTAAACACAGGTTTTTATCAGCTCCGGCTGAGATTGGCAGTTACCGAAAGATGACACCCGGGTGAATGTGTACATTTCTTTTTCCAGGTGTTGGTCAAATAATCATGAACGTTTGTGTACTTGCTATTTTCAACATCATGGGAACACTGTTAAACGGTGATTTTGTTTGTATCATGCAAGATGCAACACTGGCCAGACGGCGAGGTGAGTGAGCCTCTCAGTTTCTGGCATGTCTGTGATGTTGAACATGACTCACCTGGGGAAAAAATACAGAAAGGCAAACTCCTCTACTGACAAAGGGAAAGGAGTCAATTAACTTATTTAGTGGCTTCACATTTTAAAAACCTTCTTACACTTATTTATTTTTGTGAAAAAGAGGTATAGGATATTTATAGGATATAAGTACAGGGGGTTGGCCCGGATGCTGGTGCGATCAGTGGCATGGAACTTATCTGGGCCCGGTTTGTCCCGTGTATATAAAGCCAGAGAGTAGAAGCCAGCAGGGTTGAGATCTCCTCTCCCCATAGGCAACAGATGTGGCATTTGTTGCCTTTTCTATTCATTGCCACTTTCCAGCAGGTAATTATTCATCAAACACACAGAATATTCGTCTGGTACGAAATTTCCCATCGTACAGCAGAGGAGCTCGCATCATATGCTCTCGTGGCACAGAGTTATAAGTCCAGATGCAGTGTGGGCTGTTGTTACAGGTCAGAGTGAAGTCTTAACAGACAAGAACTAAGCACATCAATATGAAAAAGGTGGTGCTTGTGTTTGTATTTACCTATAGAATCCATTTCATGTAAAAGTTTACTTTTTTCCATCAAATATCAAACTGATGTTTAAAAAGCATACTGAGTGGGTTTGAGGATAGACGTGCATCTGTGCAGCGTGCACACACAGGTCTTTAATCCGCCGTGCTTGTGTCTGTTGTGATTTGTTCTGGTCTCCGTCATGACTTGAATCTCCTTTGAAGCTGCTCTTAAAATTGACTTGATGTTCTTCTCCACAGATCTACATCCACAACAACTGAGTGAGTTTAAAGCATCTGTTGGGACTTGTGGGGAAGAAGTACATAACAGCTGCATCCCTGCCAGTATTCAGTGTTTTGGCTTGAGGGAAAGGAGAACTCTCACCCTGCCGTCGGCTGCTTGGTGGAGATAAAAGATTCCGAGTTTTTTCACCTGCGTTTGTCTCTGCCACTCTCTATCTGGGAATTACACCAGGGAGCTGGTCGATAACGCCACTACAATCAGGCTCGCCACAGTGAGTAGCGTGTTCTCCTTTCAGGGCTGTCACAGAGGAAAGACAATGCAGCACACCTGTAGGCTCCACTGAGAGCTTCCTCTGTTTTATTGTCAGCTCAGCGTGCTGGGACTGAGGTGTGAGCTGCTGCTAGCCCCTCTGGATACTCTCTTACATCGCACAGAAAAGACTCTAGTCAGTCTTTCTGTAAGACATGCACTGCATGCGTTGGATGCAGTCATGAAAATGGAAATCCTACTGCTGTAGTGAGGATTGTTTTCCAAATACAAATATAATAGTGTGACTGGGAAAGTTTATTCTTCACCTTGTAAAGTGTAACTCAAGCTTCACATACCAACTTTTGCTGTTCCTTTCTACTAAATATCATTGTTTTCAAATAGATAGCAGCTTAAGTCTACGTTCACACTAACACAATTTTTGATTCTTGGAGACTTTTGGCAACGCAAGTGGCTTCACTAATGCTCGAAAACTGGGGCTTTGGAAACTGAAAAATGAGGCAGACTCCCACATGTTCTTCATCAGTCAGGACCCAACTACCAGTGGTGAATGCAAAGCATTGCTAAAACTTGTCAGTGTCAGTTCAAGAAATCCCTGCTCTTAGTTTTCACCATTCCTTTTCCTCAATTGTATTATTTTCTGAATCTAAGCAGCAAACTACAGAGTAGACAGTGTGCTTCCTGTTTACACAAGGCATGCACATGCCATATTCACGTGCATGTTCAATTGATATGTGTTGCACAGTGTGAACAGAAATCATGTCTGATATGGAGTTTAAACGCTCATCTTGACAAAGATCGTTTTCATTAGCATTAGTGTGGATGTAGCTAAAATATTTGCATTTTGAACGCTCAACATGTTGCAAGCAGTGTTTTACGTAACTGCCCCACAGGGCGCAGGTAATTGCCAATTCAAACTAATCACTAAGCAATATAGTCATCTATCACTCATCATGACCTGCTGGCTTGTTTTTCCTTTTTCGGATTCAGTGATTTTCCCGTTGAGTTGCTGTTGTTGAGAGCAGATAAAAAAAAACACATGCAGCTGTGTTGATAGCTAACAGATACACTGTCCTCTGAGTTTCCCATTTAGGACAACCACAGAAAGGAAATGTGTCATTTATTTCCATATGTGTGATATCTGTTGTAAAGTGTGCATGGCTCAATTTTAGTTTTCTAGTTGTTAACACAAACATAAACTAAGTTTTTAGCTCATTTGGGGGCGTTTCTGACTTGCTTAAATAAGAGAGATAAATAAGAGAGGACAAATATGCCTTTTTCAGACATGACCTCCGGGCAAAATCCAGAGCATCGGCTACAGAGTTGACAGTTTGCCTTTCACACATGTACAGCACAGCAGGAGGTTCTCTGCACAGACACATTCACAACAGCATCAAATCCTCCACATTATTCAGGCGAGAGGTGGAGCAGCCGGTTTCAGCAGACACAGGCAGGAAGTGACGTATTAACGTCGCTGTGTAGATCACGTGACCTTGTTTACAGCACCTCTCACGGCGCCGCTTTTTCACCGGGAGATATTTGTTTTCTTTCTGCTTTTTTAATTTTTGCCTCTGTCGCGTGTTAGAAAACACTGAGCTATCCCTTTCACATTATATTATCAAAAAGATGATGTACAGACTTGAACCAGGGCTTCTGCTATGGTGAAGTCATTGGAGTGACAGAATGACTGTTGCCAAACAGTGATCAATAGACAGTGATCAAGAGTGATCAATAAACCAATATTATATATTATTACAGAGTATTGATTTGACACTAGCCCTCAGTGAATGTTTGTAGAAACACTGTACATCCAATGCTGGATGAATTCACCTTAAAGGTCCAGTGTGTAAGATTTAGGTGAAAGGGATCTATTGGCAGAAATTGAATATAAAATAATCCTAGTGATGTTTTTCATTAGTGTTTGTTCATCTAAATTGCACGAATTGTTGTTTTCTTTACCCTAGAATGGGCCCTTTATATTTAAATACTTTATACTTACATAAGGAGCAGGTCCTCTCTACGGAGGCCGCCATGTTTTTTACAGTATTCCAGACTGGACAAACGTTTTAGTTTTTATGACAACTGAAGGCTACCACAGGTTCTCTTTCGTGTCTGGAAGGGGAGGGGTATTCAGCAGCAACATGAAACTTCACCACTAGATATCACTAAATTCTACACACTGAACCTTTAACTATGACAAGGCAACTGCTATCCACAGTGTGACTAGTGGCTTTAGTCATTAACACAGGACAATACAGTGCTGCAGTTTGTTTTCGGGTTTGGATTCAGTCTGTACCATGGAATTGACCTAAATCCAAACCTTGAGGTTAGTATCATCTATTTGAGAGAATTTGTCTTCACTTGTTCTTTCATGTTCTGTGGTAGTGCAGTGTGAAAGGTTAGTGTTCTTGAGGTGTCCATGTGCTGTCGAGAGGCTCAGATCTATGAGAGTTGAATGATGCTGTACTTACAAACTATGCTGTGCTGATGAAACAGAGAAACTCACACACGTACATGGTGGTATATTTGTTGTTTTTAATTCAGTATGATAATAGAAGATAGTCCAACTGTTTCTGTAATGCATCAAGATCCCAACAATCACTGGTCAGGTCCATGGTCTGGCAGGATGACTCCTGGTGGGAAAGAGAGAGAGGAGTGTTTGCCTTATTATCCTCATTATAAGCCCCCAGCTGCTCTAGTGGCGAACCTGCCTCCTAAAAATGATGTCTAAACATTACAAAATTGTTTCCCCAATTATGTGGTTGTAGCAAAGGAAATCACAGGCAACATAATATTCAGAGGAACTGCTTAAATGTTTTTTCTTTAATGAATGAATGAAGTGAGGCATTTACGAACCGCAGGTTGCCAATGTATTCTCTGGGGTTACACATCATCATCATCATGCTGGGCACGGTACGAAAGCACGGTACGAAAGAGAAGCTGCCACACATGCTTCAACCTGACTGGTGGACAATACTCAATGCTTAGAAAACCATATGCACCTGTGTCCTCTACATGTTTTGGGGAAATAGTTATTTTATTCTTGATTTTGCCTTAAGACATCTTAGCTGGTCATAAAGTATGGGCACATGCTATTCTTGTGACACATAAACTGGCTTCAATACGTATTTATTATTCTCAACTGTACTTTGTGATTGCTCCAAGGGATTAATAAAGTTGTGTTGCGTGCCGTTGTATCGTCTGTATGAATGATGGAGCGTCTTCCTTGATCATAATTCTGTCTCTCTGAATTTCTACCTCTCCCTAAAGAGCTGCTGAGCCTAAAACAAACTTTATTATCCTCAGCAGACATGCAGAGTACATATATTTCCCCCGTGAAGCAGAACACGGTCAGCGTGAAACAGGACGAGATATTTTAATGATGTGCGCTGCGACATCATTAACCATTAAAACATGCTATTTTCCAGGGGTGAGAGCCAGGCTACATATCTGCAGCCAGAAGATATTTTTTTTTCATTTCATCGCTGCTTCTAAACTAAAATTCAGCTTAGATTAGTTCACAATCATTTTTCTCTGCAGACACATTTTGTTTTCTCTTCCTGTGCTGCCTTCAAAACCTCCCTTTAAACCCCCTGCACCTTTTTCTTATTGAAGTTCCACTGGATTTCATCTTACTTTGCATCACTATTCTCATCCCAAAAACCTTGCAACTTGTGAACTTGAGGAGCACTAAATCCCCCATCCCTACCCCACCCCCGCCATCCTGCACAAGGGACACACACACGCACACGCACACACACATACACACGTACTTGCACTCATGCACAATGAGTGGCAGGTATCTTATGCATTCACGGGCTGATGATTCCGATAATCCGAGTGAAAATACAATTCCTGGATCACTGGATTTAAATGACATTATATAGAAATTAGATTTCACATCTAGAGCAACTGAACCTCCCCCGATCCATCTCTTTCTAATTATGCTACTTCCCCCTGAATCTGCACCAGACTCTTTCTTCTGCTTCCCTTTTTGTTCATTCTGCTTGAATACAGGCTGGGATATTCTTTAGCGGCACAATGCATCTATTACAATAGAAAGTAACCCAGGAGCTGCTATATATTCCCAGCGATGGCTCCCCGATGAATTGGCGGCGTGTTTGATGCATGGTGGGCCGCAGTGTTACACAGAGCAGAGGGGGGGGGGGGCCCATACAGTCATCTACCTGTAACTGACACAGTGAATATTTACAAGAGGAAGCCCAGTTCAACTGAATTCAGTTCATGTTTGTAAAGAGTTCAAACTGATATGATAAAGATGTAGAAGTACACTCAGGTCAATTTAAATGTTGCTGTTACATTTACACACATTCTTATGTTAGGCTGTGCAGTAATCATCTGGGTTTACTGAACACTGCTGTGTATACATGTCTTCCTAACCGCCTTTGCCCCCTATCATTTTGATCATTTAATTATTTTATTTTACTATATGACTATAAAACCTTTACTGCAATAAACCAGTATGCAAAGTGTTCTAACTTCACTCTGCCCCATAGACTCTGCACACAGCGTCCAGTACACAAACATTATTGTAGAACTTTTTAAGGAGGGTTCACTAATGAAAAGGAAGAATTCTCTCCCTACCCTAATGTTAAAACTTTAACCTAAGCAAAGGTTCTAAAAGTCATTCTTTATGAGCAGGAAATATGAAAAACTATTTTATTTTTTATTTAGGGGGACCTTTAATACGTTTAAATGTCAATATCATTGAACTGATTTCTACAACTTCAGCTAATCAGGGGAGGATATGGAGCTGAGACGTGATTCTGTTTTAGTATTTTATTTCAACACATCTGTTCACAAGACCAAAATCAACAATGTTGAAGTTGATCTCTCAGTATTTCTGATTTCCCATCTTTTCTACCAAGTCCAATGGTTTCATCTTTCACAGTAATCAAAATAAATCTTTAAAATCAACATGATGGAGCTCTGGGGCACCGAGGAACAAGATGTACTGGGATCTGGATAAACACCCATTAATTGTTAGAGTAATCATTGCTGGTTTGGGAATATTTTGACAGTAAAACTAACAAAAACTACGGAGATGGTTTACTATCCATCTATCAGCCATTCCAATGGGCTGTGTTCTTCGTGTGACCAGGCTGGGCCCAGATAAAAGAACTCCTCCTGATTAGATTAGATCTGCTCCTATGTTTGTCTTCCAGTGTCAGGGATTACATGATTTGCGTGTTCGCGGGTGTTAACTCTCCCACCTACGCACCGTTGGGGGGTGCATTCCAGCAAACTATGCAAATGAAGCCAGCATCTTTTTTATGGTGTGCCCCTGTATCTTGTCTAACTCTATACTCCCCACCTGAAGCACCTTGGGGTGATATATAACTTCCCCTGTTAATGAGCTCCATGATTGCAAATCTGCATCAATTGAAGAAATGGCATGTGCGAAATCAATATGTTCAAAATAGGCCAACCCTAACCCCAATTTACTTTATATTGTGAGCTTTTGTGGCAATAATGTTCTAAGCTTTCCAAAAGAGACTTGTCTTTTTGAAAAGTTAACAGTAAATCTGAAACTACGTCCACACTCATATGTCTTTATATGACTTCACTTCTGCTACGTTTACGAGTGTTCGATCCCCTCACATCAAGGCTTTGAAATACGGTTGGCCCCATTTTAGTTTGAAAATCAAGGAGTTGTGATTGAGTCTGGATGGCAGATGACAAGAGGCGTTTGGAAACGATTACAGAGACACCCATGTTTGCCTCCTATTGGATCTTATTTTAAAATATATGTATATGGTGCTGAAAAAGATTTAATTTGTGGAAAATGCTGGTGCCTCACTGCTCTCCTGGTAGATCAGTCATTAGAAACATGACTGTGCAAACAAACATCGTTCAAGTCTATGAATCCAAACATTTCAAAGACACCAAATATGTCAGACTGCTGGGGAAGTTTGTAGAAAACAATGGACAATGTATTTACATATTTCCTCCTGACTGAATGTTGCATTCATGAAAAGAAAACCTGCCACAAGCTTCAGTTTTTTAGTCACTGTTAACTTGAATATTGCTGGAACAATATATTGAATACGAAGATCCAAACAAACAAAAAGAGAAATCTGTGTGTTAATGTTTTAAACACCACATTGCATTGTCATTATCACAAGCCTTGAATCAGCGTTAAAGCTAGGGTTGGTAATCCTGGAAAAGCTAGCAATAGGCAGGCTACACTTAGAAAAAATGCAAACGATACATCCCACCCCTCCCATTGGCCTTCTCTTCACAGCTACGCCTCAAGAACACATGAACGCACACTGCCCGACAACTACGAGAAGCTGACTTTTCATTGACTTGATGGCTAACTTCTGGCTATCATATCTGCTTCAGTGGTGTGTGTGTCCAGCTGAGCAGACAGGTACGCCAGCCAATCATTTCATTCAAATAAAATGATCAGTCGTGTTTATAACAGTCCTGCGAGGGACAACACACATCGTTTTTCTTTTTAATTATCGATGGCTGTTGGGATGTGAAGAGGATTTCAACAAGTAAAATGAAAAGTGTTTCAGAATCGACTCACCAACCCTGACTTTAAGAAGTCCCAACATAAACGACAACTGTATCCTGAATTAGTGAACTAGGATCTGAACCTACACAGTCACATCTGATGTCCGATAGCTCAGACTCCTCCTTCTGGGGCTCAGCTGGCTGTTCTGGGCGGGGGTCAAGGTGGGTGCTGTTCTCTGAAACTATACCGCTGACCATCAGTTTGCCAAGTCAGCTAATTTACAGTCCACCCTCCTCCACCCTGTGACGCTCAACCTCAAGCAACCAGCGACCCCACCCCCCCCTCCCCGTCCCACCCAGCCAAACAACACTTTGCCTCTGTGCACACACTCTCTCTTTCTCTCAACCCTCTCTCTATTTATCTCTATTTCTCTCTTTCTCTCTGGCTGGGTGTGAAGACGCCAGCAGCACGCTCCAGTGGAGACAAATCAGACCTTGCCAGCCATGTCATCGTAAAACATCCCCCAGGAAGGTTGTGACCTCCTCACCCTTTCAACTCATCTGCAGGCATAGCGAGTCGGGAGAGGAGGAGGGTTCTCCATGCAGCAGCATAACCACCTCATCTACATTATCAGAGGAGAAGAAGCAGGGGAATGATGTGGACTGAAAAAGAGTTCAGTGTCACACACAAGCAGGGATGGAAATATGACTCAACGCTGTCCAACACATGCTGCATGAGATGCACTGTCGAAAATCAATGTAGAGGAAATGCCAATAAATACTAGATGACTGTCAGCGGTCACCTTGCTCCTGTGTAGTATTTATGTCCTGAGTAAAGGAGCACTGTGCTCCTCATGTGCACAGGAACCACCTGAGACCCCTCAGCTTTAATGTTACTCAACTTTAAATATAACCATGTATATATATATATATATATATACTTCACCCTACATTTGCTAATTTGCAATAACCCATTAATACTTTTTGTTGTGTATTTGTTTTTCTGTACACTTTACAGTGAAAAACTCAATTGTCAGTGTTCTCTCCAGTTTTTTCAACATCTATTTTTCTTGGAAACTGAAGTATGGATAAATGAATAGTTCTTAATTTAAGGGAAGTCAATTCACTGTTATAACAAGACTGAGTTGAGAAGATTGATATTAACCATTGCTGTGTGTGCGTGTTAAGTGCAGAACTGGAGTAAGCATGTGGCTCGCCTTGCTCAGCATGAAGACTGGAAGCAGGGAAACAGCTGCTTTCAGACATGCACTGAACTCTGCAGCTCCTCCGTATTTCTCCTGGAGGAGGTGCATGTATGAACGATAATGTCCAAGTGAGACGCTCTCCAGTTTCTGTGGACTTTATCCGCCTGGCCTCCGTCCGTAGAAGTCAAGGAGAATTCGATGTGTGACCACAGCAGAGGATCCACCGCTGGATTCACCGCGAGCGAGTGGGGGGTGGATGAAGCTTCTAACGTGCGACAGACACAAAAATGAAAAAAAACTAAAAGAAAACAAATCTCTCCCGGTGAAAAAAAGATGACCTTAAGACTCTTTGTAACAGTGGGGTTATCAGGACTGGTGCTATTGTACCTGTGCAGAGACCAACACTTGTGATATAGGCTACAACCAGAGATACTGCTCAGATGTAGTGGATTACCTGTTAATAATTACAGATCATAATCATAACGAATGTGTCTGTGTTTTTCCTTCAAATTTCAGTGTGTTTACAGATCAACATAGAAAAATGGTTTGCATCTGTAAATGAGCTTTAGAGATGTTGGTCTTTCTTATCCTTGGAGAGATCCGGCATAACTTTTCCCACCTCTTATCTTAATGCTGAGTGAGGCTAACCTCGTCCTTACTTATTCAGCACTTAGATATAGACTGACATGATGTTCAACCAATCAATCGATTTTTATTTGTCAAGCCCATATTCACAAATCACAATTTGTCTCATTTTAGGGTGAAACTGCACTCTATTATCAACACTGACATCAGTGTACAAGATCACGCAGAAGCAGCGACTATAGACCTTAAGACTACAGGAAGCATCATGCTTATTGTGTATTAATGTGGGTTTTGTTTGTAGATCAATTACATCGGATAAAATGAGATTTAGTGGTGGGATGCTCACATTGCGTAGTCCGTGAGTTCTTTGTTTTGTAGTTTGTCACAGTCTTTAGCAGTCTAAAGCATTTTGTGTCCATGTTTGGTTCTAACAACTCAGTGAAACAGTATTTTTTTGCACTGGGCTACCGAATCAGTTTTCAAACTCTTTTTAACTGCTCAACTTGGTTGTGCACAGCATCACCCTTTACTCCTGGGAAGATCAGCCTACCTCTCTCAAAATGTCAACGCACACACTCACACACACACACACACACACATTCAACCTCATCCAGCGTCAGACTCCCTGTTGCTCTAACCTGATGGAGCCATCAGCCAGAAGCCAGACAGGGAGCAGTTGTTCTCATGGTCTCATCCCCGCTGCAGAGCCTTGACACGGGGAGAGACAAACAATTTGGCCTCCCTCCCACAGTCACAGCTCTGGAAGCCAGCAGGGGAGGCAACTAGGGGTTGGTGTGTGTATGAATGCGTGACAGAGAGAGAGAGGGAAAGAGAGGTCCCTTAGTGTGAGTGCCTTTCAGTCAGTGGAAAAGAAAAGACAAGTCATATTTCTGAGAGTGTGTCAGATACAGGCATAGGGGATCGATTTGCAGCCAAATAATTTGTTCCATGAATGTTAAGGGCATTCACTTTCAACAAGTGGGGCTATTTCCGCTGTATTTCTTTGCATATATACAACATCTCCTTTTGTCCTTTCCAGGAGCAGAGTTTGTGCACATGCAGGTTGTTTGGTCAGCGTTGAATATTGCCAAAGGCATGAGAAGACTGCGAGGATTTTGACACAGGGGCTAGGACAAAGGGAAATGGGGTCATGTGGTGAAATGGTTAATGTGAATCTTAATAGAGGCGGCAATGTCATTATCTCCAAATCCCTCTCGACTGGGGGGTCGCACCGTCGACGGCCACTTTACATCCCGAGCGTGTCAGGCCGAGACACCAGGGGCATGACTGCCAATCCCATCCGGAGGATTTGTGTCCTCCTCCACCAAATTCAGTAAGCGCATGCAGGCTCATAAAGGTGTTGAGAATTGAGGAATTTGTCTGGGAGACATGGCCAAAGTCAACGAGCTAGTTTTGCCGTTGGGCTGCAGGAAAAAAATGGGACAGGAGTCGGGGCCTTGTGAGGCACCCTGAACCCTGCTTCTCTGTCCACCAGGACAGGCCCGAGCAGAGAAAGCACGGCTGCCTGCCCCTAAATGAGATGAACACTGTCAGATTTACACACTGCCATGGTTTCAACCAGCCCCTGATAATCCCTTCCCAGAAATAAATTGTCCCATTAAAATGAAATGTTGCCCATATAGGTTTAATAAATTGAAAACGCTTGTTTGAATCCCCGGTAATTTGGACGGAATCCCAAGCATATAGCAGAGGCTCTAGCAAAATAAGATTATTTGCTGTGTATAATAATGTATGCAGCAGTTTTTATGCAACCAAACAGTGTCAGTGAACCCCCCAATGAAATGTGTGCTTATTTATATGCAGTTATTCAGGTATGCAGTAAATTCCAATTACTTCTTAAGATTTCTATTTAGCATGAGGGGGAAATGTGACAGGGAAGCTCTGTGTTTTGAGCAGCATTGTAAATCTTGTTAACTCTTTGCAGCATATAGCGAGAGATCTGCATTCATGTCGGGGGGGGGGGGGGGGGGGGGGTGAGCAGTGCACACGATTTTAACAACTAGCTAATAGTCCTGTATGGGGACGAGTTAGAGAGATGTGAAATAGATTCAGCTAATGTGGAGATTTCAAGGCTGATTTCAACAGATTTGTTTGTGCTTTATGTTTTGTAGCGCCATACAAAATCTTTAAATTTGACTCTTTGCATGTTAATGTAAATTGCTGGAAGAGAAAAGCCTCTGAAACAGTATTTAGACCATCATGGGACACTAAAACTCCACACTAACATCTTAACTATGGGAAAATGCACTAACCCCCACAAATGCATTTATTTAAAAAATCTAATTAATGTACTGTCATGGCAGATTTTTGTGACGTGTGGTGGGAGATGAATTTATAGACACTCCCTCCCCCCCGGCATAAAGGAAACCTACTTGGCAGCTCTTTTTTGTTTGGTTGCAATGTAGACATGTCCTTTTTTTTTTTTTATCCAGATAATTTTTTCTCTAATTCCTCAAATTCTACCGTGTTAATTTCAGGATTTCAGGATTAAACTAACAATTCAAAAACAGTTTCTCAGGATCCAACCACTGAGCTTTTTCCTAAAACTTTCAAGCAATGTCGACAGTCGGCACGGTGAGTTACAGTCCGTTGTCCTCATCAGGTGAAAGCTCTGGAAATGCAAGTAAGTTAACAGTAAAAATGACTTGTCTTATTGTTGTACCCATCAGTTTACTGCCAAACTCATTGGAACCTTAGCTTGCGTTCTTTGATAATCTAGGCTGCAGTTTGTTTGGAGTTGCTTTTAAGCATGTTACATTCCCAGTGACACTGGTTTCCCCCTCCAGTATGAGCTATAATAACATGTTTGAACATCAGGAGAAGGTGGGTGGTTGTCTGGGGATGTTCTGAAGGTGATCTGCCTAATGACTGTGACCGGACGTGGATGTTACAGAAAAACCGAATGTGCTGTGTCTAACTGAGATGTGCGTCTTTGACTGTGTGCTTGTGTACCATCCACTCAATGGACTTTGCCTGAGCTTCCAGGTGATGACAACAGGAGTTTGATTCAGTTGTCATCATTGGTTGACAGCTCCAAGAAGAAGCTAATTAATTTGTCATGTTTTAATTTGCACACTGTTACGTGAAACCTAAAACTGGTACTGGAACGATTTAATTTTATTTGACATTTTGGGATTCCGGGGGGAGGGGGATACGTTACTTAAATGCACATCATACAATAGTTTAATGATGAATATGAAATGTAAGCGTGTGTGTGTATGCGTGTGCGTGTGTGTGTGCATTTGCGTGTGCGAGCGTGTGTGGGGGGGGGGGTTCCTGGGTGATTTTAGGGCTCTGCATTTGTCCCCAACCCTGGACAACATTCAAAGCTCATTGAGACACGTATTTGACTTTGACTCAACCACCGATCACCAGATCTATTTGATTTATTCAGTTATTGGAGGGAATTATATTGTTCTTTTGGTGAATAACACAATGATATAAAGAAAGAGAGGGGGGTAAAAAGAAAGCACAGGCCCCTTCAAAACACTGGAGCCGCCCTGTGTGTTTGTCTCAAAAGGCAAATTCACGTATGAGTTTGTGTATCTTTAACTGTGCTTCTGTTTTTCGACTGTGTCATGAGTTACAGTAGGAGTTGAGGCTGGATGCCCCCCTCCCGCACCCAGTACTCAGTCCCCCGTGTTGGACCCCAGGGGCCCTAAATCCCCGCTGCTCTTCCCTGCAGTCCCCCTCTGACGTGCAGCATGCCGAGGCGAGCAGCGTTTTGCCTATGCATTAGCCATCCATTTCCCCCGGCTGACACCTCTCCAACATAAAACCGTAAGGCAGAGGTAAAATATGTCTCTCCTGGCGAAAATAAAGCTTTGTCTGCCTGCTGATCTATTGGATATAAAAATAAAGCCGCGGCTTTGATGCGGGCTTTACCTTATGCGCGCGCCTTTGCTTTTTACGCACACAAAAGCTCCAATGAAGATGGATAGCGCGGGATCCAGCGTCCAGCGCAGCAGCATCGCTCACTCCACTCCTTCCTCCTCCTTCCTCCTCCTCCTCCTCCTCCTCCTCTCCTTCCCTCTCTTGCGGTGTTTTCCCTCAGACGCTGTTGAGGACTGAGCTGTCTGTTATTGATCAGTGAATGTCGATAATTATGCGGGGATTTCCAGGCTAATCGGCTTTGGAAAAGTTGCGCGCGTTCACATTAAACAACAATCAGAGGCTTCTTGGCTTTTGTTTGATGCCAGTGATTTTTTTTTTCTTTTTCTTTTTTTCCAGGTAAATATGGACATCTGTGATTCCACTGGGGTTTATTGTTTGTGGCGCTTTGGGACGAGGGGACATTTGAAATGAGAACAATGACTTTTACAGGCCAGTGACTGCATTTACAAGATGCACGTGTCTGATTTCTCATTCTTAAACCTATCCAGAGATTTCAAGAAAAAAAAGAAAAATTCTCTTCCAACAGTTTGAGCCACAGAGAAATTAAAGCAGCCATAAAATCACATTTTAAGTTTAGCTGTGATTGTTTTTTTCTCTCTAAAGGCGCAGTGAAGAATTCTATTGTGTGAAATCACAGAGTTGGAATAAAATAAAACCTGGAAACATTCACACCACCTCACAAAAAGAGGTGCTTTCGTCACAGGACGGTGACGGCCTTAAATCACAATTTTAAGAATCATTCTAAGCTTTTTTATTTATCTGTTACACTGGTTTCATTTTACGATGAAAGGTTTTAATCAAGAGTTTGTAAAATACACCTCCCTCATTTAATTTCAAGAACTCCCTTCTGGGCTCAAATAACCCATTAACACGGTTTCCCACTGGCCCTAGAAGCATGTAACATGCACAAAATGTTCCGGGAAGAAGACAATAAATCACTATAATAAAAAATAAAAAAATCAAGGCCCACTGATATATTTTTTTTCCACCATGATTTATAAGGCGAGAATTAGAGGCCGGGCGCTGCTGGATAAAAAAAAAAATCCTCGTCATCTCATCTGTATAACACACAGGAGTCCCGGTGTGTGGTGGATGGGCAGCGTCATGGGCCTCTCCGCTCTGCTGTATATTTGTATCAGCAGCGGCCAGTTCCCTCCTCATGCTCGCGGGCTTGTTTTATATCAGGGGCGCAGAAATCCGCTGCGGTGGCGTCAGCAGCAGCAGCAGCAGCAGCAGCAGCAGCAGCAGCAGATATCTGGCGCTCTGCAGCCATGCAGCTCGGTCCCCTGAGCATTGGCCAGCGGGCGATAATATCTCAAAGGCACTGGTTATCGCCACACATTATATTATAATCATTAGTGATCCTAGCCCTTTCACCCCGACTGCAGAATAAGCGCGGAGCACCATTAATCTAAACTAGGGGAAGTGCATTAGGGGCTGCTTCCCGTGCATGTTCATTTCTCAGCGCCTCTGTTTGCAGCATGGGGGGCGGGGGGGGGGGGGGGGGGGGGGAGAAGAAAGGAGCGTTTTCACTTTTGATTTACAGTGACGGCTCTCAGTCAGTGATATGATGGGAACGGTGGCGTTTTGTGTGAGCCGCGCTGTTGATTTAACGGGCTGCTCTCTGAGTTTGTGTGAATATTGTTATTTATGGGTGACAGGAGGGGAGAACTTGGGTGTCTCACCAAATACAGTCACTGAATAAAAAAATCTGAAAACGGAATATGGTGACGGTTTATGACTTTATTTACATTTTGTTAATAGATAGATAGATAGATAGATAGATAGATAGATAGATAGATAGATAGATAGACGTGGGTTCTGAGTTAAAATGAAGGAATATAAATAGCAATGCCTTCTTTAGGTGTATAATAGGTGTAGTTATTAGCCTTCTAACAGTGATGGTGATATAATGGCCTGTGCAACCTCCCGTTGCCAGGATTGATTCGCCCCCTAGAGGAGTGTGTGGGACTGCCGTGGTGATGGTGGCCTTGTTTCCGGGTGACCCCGGGGCCTCATGCAGGGTTACTGCTCTGGAACCAACGTCCGCTCCTCACCCCCAGGACCCCACCTCCACCCCCAGCCCACTAATTCACTGAGTCATATGATCTCCTTGAGAAAACACACGGACAGTGGAGACAGCGGTGGATGATGGTGCTGCAGATCATGGCAACCTCTGAGTATTGGCTAGTGTGTGTGTGTGCAGGGGAGGGGGGGGGGGGGGGGGGGGGGGGGGGGTTGACTGACTGAGAAAGGACAGCTGTAGGGAGATGATCTATAAATCCCATTGGATTTCTTTCAGCACAGGCTGGGACCGGAGTTGAAAAGTCTGGAAAATGTTTGCATAGAGTTGCTGTTGGCTCAATAATCCACGTTGAGTTCACATCGGCATATGTTTGGCCCCTGATCTACAGGAGGAGGAGGGACACACACACACACACACACACAAACACACGCACACACACAGCTTGGCCAGTCGACTGTGGGACTTTGCGTGCTTTGCGGTAGCTGCTGCAGCCCATCCAGTCATGTGGGTTACACGTTCAGAATCCCCCCTGATGTGTCAGCTCCATGGCCTTTTCTGCTGCGTGAGCATCGCGCACCGCGGTGGACACACAGAGGCACGGATGGATGGATGGATGGGTGGATGGATGGATGGATGGGTGGATGGATGATTGGATGGATGATTGGATGGATGGATGAATGGATGGATGGATTTCGGTCCTGGGAGGGCGTGATAACGCCGTGAAGAATGATTGACAGCCTGGCAGAAACAGAGAAATGCCCACCACTCTCTCCCTCCTCCGACATCTCCTCTACAAACTCACTTAAAGTTTATGAACATGACGATAAACTTTGGGGTAAATGTGCAGTTTGGCACAAAGCTTTTAAATAACAGATTCATTGTGGCGACTGTTTTCTTTAAATGTAAATGTGCATTTTTTTATAAAATAAAAACTATGAAATAAAATGCTTTTTTTAAATTCGTTTAAAAAAAATTGTTTTTAAAAAGTTTATGTAAATAACATCAAACCCTTCTTCGAATAATTCATAGTTTTACATTCAGTGATGTTTACCTATAGTGGGAATAGAAATAAAAATGTCAACAGATAATATTAACTTTTTTTTTTAATGGTCCGTTTATTCCTAAAATAAATGAAGTCGTAAATCAGAATGATCAATGCACCTTAGTATGAAATATTAATACCAGCACCGTATAATAATAATAATAATAATAATAATAATAATGATAATAATAATAATAATAATAATAATAATAATAATAATAATAATAATAATAATAATGATAATGATAATAAGAACAACAACAATCATCATCGTCATCTTGCAGTTAGGCTGCCACCAGCAGAACCGAGCAGCAGACCGGTACCCCCCCCCCCCAACACCCACCTCCACCCCGGTGCGCTCAGCGGATCAAAGCTCCAGTCCGCGGTCCCTGCTCGGTCTCACTGGCCCGGGTTAGGACCTGGGTATTAGGTTCACATCCTCCCGGTATCACGTCCTGGCCACCACGGGAAACTGCTCGGAGTATCTCTCTCTCTCTCATAATTTAAACACCTCCCTCCCCCCCCCCCCTCTCTCTCTCCCCCCCAAACCCATCTAATCACCTGCTCCGTGCAGCATTCAGTCTTCCCTCCGTCCTTCCTCCAGCCGGAGCCCCTCGCACACTGTTGTGGTGACACTGTGTCGCTAAACTGAGCCTGGGGGAGAGAGGGGAGACAAATAAACGTGTCATGATTAGAATTAATGATTGCATGCATCTTCACAGCCTCATTCATTATCTCAGATTAATTATCTCGCAGTGTACCACTTCACTTGTCTGCACTTCATAAACCCCAAATCTCCTGGGCTGCTGTACAACACCGCGGCCCCGATCCAGGAGAGATCCCTGTTCTTATCTGAGGCTGCACGGCCTGCCGGGGTCGGAGTGAGAGTTTCCAGGAGCTGAAACCAACGCCTCGAAAATAAAATGTAAATTTAGAAACTCCTCTTAGAGGGCAGCAGTGAAAAGACATTTTAGATTAAATTGGGTGTTTATATTTTAATTTGTCACTGCTGCTTTGCTGTGATTTTCATTTTGCGAGCAGGCCTGCTGACGAGGCCTCCTGCCATCCAAACCCACCTCCAGCCACTCAGAGACAAAAGGAGGGAGACGTGAAGTTTTGTTTTGTTTAACGTGCGCACAAACGCTGCGCCACAAATTCTAATTTCCAACTTCTGCCCGCACCAGAATGGAAATGTGAGAGCATAAAAAAAATCTATCGCTTATAGTGAGGGATTACAGTGGTAAGGTTAAAACCATTTTTTTGCATTTAATAGTGTCTCTGCCTTGAGGGGAGCTGAGATATTTTTAAGCCTATAGCCTATATTTTGATTTCCCTCTGTTCGTGGATTAATCTTCCTCTGTGCGCCTGGCTTTCTCTCTCTCTGGCTTATTCTAAATCAGGCAGAGATTATCCCCACTGACAGACTATCGAGGCATCTTCTACACATGGAAATAACAACAACTTTTGTCGTTTACATGCTGCATTTACAAGTTCGTGCGGTGGTTGGAGGCCCGCAGACTGCCAGCTCTCAGTGGTTATTTCCATGCACGTCTGGAGGTTTTAACACAGAAGGAAAAAACAGAAATAGGAGCCCTGTCGCCCAGAAGCTCAACGAATAATATTTTTCTACGCTGCTTGTCCTCATATGCAGAACTGTGACCCGCCAGGTTGTCACGGTGCGCAATGACCCACACTGTCCCGGTGATGGAAACATAACCAGACGCTGAGCAGGATGCCCTCGTCCCACAAACAGGAGGAAAAAAAACATGGAAGTATGGTGGTACAAGAAAGGAAAGAGAGAACGGCTGACTGAGGAGGTGGCGACGTGAAAATTTAAAGAAAAGAGGGAAAAGAGAGAGGAAGAGATGGAGTGTGCGTGTTGCGAAGCCTTATCTCTTGTTCCTCCAGCCAGTAACACATGTCCTGTTGAAGGGGTGCTCCCCAGACGCTTAGAGGCAGCTGGACGGGGACGGGCTGGCGTTTTGCATGAGAAGCAGCCCATATGCAGGAGGATGCTGGCGGGCTATTGGTACAGAATAAATGGGTGTCCCTGGATCGCCCCCCCCCCCCCCTGCGTTAAAGTGCGCAAAGAGCCCAGCTGATTCCATCTGAAGACGAACAAAGACAAATACAACATTTCCTTATTGTACTTGTGCGTTTATTCAGCTCGTTGTCTCGGAGGCCACAGCAGAACAGTTCGTGTAAACAAACGTTTCACAGATTAATTAATACAAACTTGTTTCCTGGCAAACGCACATCTTGATTAGATGGTGGAACGAAACGAATTTGTTCAGCGAGCGTACTTTTTTTCCCCCTTTCTTTTCCTCCAGACTAGACAATCTATTTAATGAAACCGAACAAGGGAAGAAAACAAACAAATCTTTGAATTGTTAAATACTTCAGGTCTTTAAATATCCAACTCAGTATACTTGACTTGATCTCTTTGATGGGGGGGATAAATAATCCGAGAGGCTGTTCGGCTCACGGTGTTATTTACTTAAGGTGGACTTGAAGTGGATTGAACCTCCCTTAATGAATTGTCCGAGGTGTCTGGGCCGCGAGCCCCATGACGAGCTGAGCCGCGCGAGCTGTCAACTTTAGAGCCTTTCTGTCTTTCACTTCCACGCTTCCTCTCCTTCGCACCAAGCTGGAAAGTGCTAAAAGTGCGCTACTGCTGATGCACAGGGAAACACTCTTTCGGTAAATACACCTGACAGCCTGTAATGTTGCCACGGCACTTGAGAGGGGTGGTGTGTGGGGGGAGAAGTTAACGGCAACGTCTCCAAAAAACCCCATCCCCTGAATAAGATCACAGCTTCCGACTGTGTGATCAAACACCCCCCCCTCTACACCGAGGACTTTATATTTCCACGCACAGCCGCTTTATTTGGGATATTAACAACACACGTACCCCGAGCCAAACATATGCCAAACTCGTGCGTAATTCTCTGGCACAAAGTAACTTCACGCGAATAAAGTGGCCGCGCGCCACGCAACACGCGCCTCCAGCCCCTCGGTCCCGGAGACGCCACCGTATCTACCTGCTCAGATTCCTCCGTCATGTCCCCCTCATGCCCAGGCGGATTCGCTCAGCGGCTGGAAAGTGGCGTCTCTCCCTCCGCCGCCGCTCGCCCTCCGCCGCCGCCGCCGCCGCCGCAGCTTCCTCCAAACACATTCACTTACATATGACAGTTTGCAGGGAAATTCGTGACAATTGGTGTCTTGAGTGTGCGGCATAAATAGCAGGCAGAGCCGTCGCTGGGTTATGATGGGGCGGCTTGATGATTGCTGGCATGGCGCGCCGCTGATTGGTCGGGCCGCGGCCTGACGTCAGGAGGCTGGGAATAAGGCTGGCTTGGAGCTTTAGGAGCAAGACAGTGTACTGGAGACCCAGCGCATCCCAGCATACGCACGGTACTGGAGACTTTGGGCGTCCCAGCATACACGCCTACTACCACCGGAGCCGCCGGCGCATACAGCAGCATCTTCCCACCGACACAAGCTGAACATCCCGGATCATCCGAAACAACCGATTGGGGAAGCACTCCCCGTGTTGTTTGAATCTTTCTTTGGGTGGTGTGGGATTTTGTTTCTCGCCGGGTTGTGAACAGTGGATACGCTGCCATGTCAAAGTACACTGAATTATTTATAGGCGTGCGTGTCTTGTTGTGTGACAGCTCTGCCCTAAAAGAATTTTACTAGACGCCTTTTCCCAGCAGTGACTGGCACACGACGCTCTTCTCCTCGGCCGATGCATCCCAGTGAAGAGCGCCGGGACAGCAACCGACCTGGCTCCGCTCTTCTCGTCTGAGCCGATCTGCGGCTTCCTGCGTTGAGATCTGCGTTTTGGCCGAATTGTGCGTTTTGCTCCGGATGCAACAAGGGACTGATTTATTTATTCACCTCTTTGCTTTTTTGGCTTTTCCACACGAGAGGGAGAGGACGCCGCTTCCATCCGTTCTTGTGTGTTTTGGTTTTTTTCTTCTTCTTCTTCTTCTTCTTCTTCTTCTTCTTCTTCCCTTTGGACGCTCGAGCCTTTTTTACGCATGCAGGGAGAAATCTGTGGTGACACCTGATCGACTGGCTCCTCCGCGCTCATTGACCCGGGAGCTCCAGGCGAATCAGGGAGGGAGGAAGCAGATACTCGGTCAATGCTCGGCCTGCGCTGTTGATTTTGTTTTGTGTGCGTGTGTGCTTCATCCGCGGGGTTGTAGCCCAGCCAGCCAAAGCCATGGTCCACTGCGCCGGCTGCGAGAGGCCTATCCTGGACCGCTTTCTGCTCAACGTGCTGGACAGAGCCTGGCACGTCAAATGCGTGCAGTGCTGCGAGTGCAAATGTAATTTAACTGAGAAATGCTTTTCACGAGAGGGGAGACTGTACTGCAAGAATGATTTCTTTAGGTAAGCGCGGAGAAGGTGGCGGACAAACTCCACAACAGTGTTTCTGTGTATTTATGTGTGTGGTCTAAGTGGACAGCGAGCAGCAGGCTGACACACACACACACACACCTTTAATAATTGTTTTTTTTATTATCAAGAAATATAAAGAGTAGCTTAAAACAAGAGCAGAGACTCGAGGGCACAATCCTTAAAATAGATGGAAACAGTATAAATATATTATTTAATCATAAGAAATAGTTTTTGTGGATACAGTGCTTATCATAATGATCCTCAATACAATGTACAACTTTTACATGAGTTGTATTGCTCAACAATAACCTGGGGAAAAAAATCTAAATCATATTTAAAATGAGTCTTGACTTTATACAGAGAATCGTTAAAATAAAATAAGTGAAATCTTTTAAGACATTTTTAGTTTGAAAAAATTGTTAGTTTTGATGAACAAGTTATTAGGAGTAGAAATTATTTTTTTTAAAAACTCTAAGCTGCACCCAGTGTTTACAGTGAACTCTGCGTTCAGTTCATTTAGTTTTGCTCTGAATAAGTGAACAGAGTGAGCGGTCCGTGCCTGTAGGCGTGAGTGAGGACTTGCAGGTGATAAGCCTTGATTAAGAGCGAGTAATTAAAAGCTTGTTAATTTGAATTCTTATGCAAAACAACAACAAAAGAGAGGCGGCCACATTAAACGCGTGTGCACTCGCTCTCAGCAGGGTGGTGGGGGGGTGGGGGGCGGTGTTAGGAAATCGAGGAAATCACAGTTTGGGGTGTTTTTTTTTACAGCACGCAGGGAGCCCGGGTGGGGTAGTGGAGGAGGTGGTGGTGGTGTTAGGGGGGGGGGGGACGCACAGGATCAAACCCCGGCCAGAGGAGCCGCTGCCCGGTGTGTTTGCTCAGTCCGACTGAGGAGGACGTGATAAGTGGATTTGAATAGTAAACTAGCTGAAAAGATCAAGTCCGCAGACAATGCAATCACAGACGTGCAGTCAACAAGCGGTGCACGCCACTCAATACACATTGTTTAACGGTGAAGCCAATGGCACGGCCGTAATTTATTATTCCACAGCCAACCTGCTGAACCCGCGAGTTCACCGAGCGTCCGCGTCCAGGGAAGTGTAGACGTGAACATTTAGTAGAAGACACAAAAAGGAGCCGTGCACTGGACTCTGGAGGAAGGAAATCATTTGTTATTAATATAGAAATCATTTAAAAAATAGGATTGAGTTCATGCACAAAATGATGTATGATATAGAATACAATAATGAACATTTTATACCAATGTGACCAAACCACACAATAACAGGTTTTAAATTATTATTATTATTATTATTATTATTATTATTATTATTATTATTATTATTATTATTATGTCAGCATTGCAGCTTCATTCTTGGTTTTTTAAATTGCACAGTGTTTAAAAAAGCTTTTTTAAATTCCCGTTTTGAAGTTTGAAAATAAGCTGTTTTATCATGAACATCTGGAGGTGATCTGTTCTTTTCACTGTTGATATTTATGCTCTGAATATTATATAATAGAGTAAAAGATTTAAAGTTTAAGTGTGTACACCAGATTTTTAAATGGTCTAACAAAAGCATTAGGAATCAGGTGCGACATCACGTCTAGACTCTGTTATAAATTATTTGGTTTATTTCAGGCCTACACAAAAACTGTAAAAAAAAAATGTTAATCAGCGTCTATGTTCGACAAAAGGCGGATAATGCCTTCCCACAATCTCCGCCTTATCTCCAAACCTGACTTGAGGATGATTAGCTTTTTTTTTTAATCCAAATGGGTTTATTTGTGAAACAAATATAATGTAAATACATATTTTATGATAATAATAACCCTGGCCCCCCCCTCTTCTCCCGCAGGCGGTTTGGCACCAAGTGCAGCGGTTGCTCGCAGGGCATCTCTCCGAACGACCTGGTCCGGAGGGCCCGGAGCAAAGTGTTTCACCTCAACTGCTTCACCTGCATGATGTGCAATAAGCAGCTCTCCACCGGCGAGGAGCTCTACATCATAGACGAGAACAAATTCGTTTGCAAAGAAGATTATATAAGCAACAGCAATGGAAAGGACGCCAGCCTCCTCTCAGGTACAGAGGAAACCCTGCGAGTGCGTGCGTGCGTGTGTACGTGTGTTTGTGTGAGCACAAGGCGGAATAAATTGTGATGGATGTGATGTGTTCAGCCCCACAGTGGCTTCATCATTTCCATGACCAGGACTTAGACGGCGTTCTGAGAGCAGAGCCCGACAAAAAAACATATAGATCATTCTGCTCCCTAATGCGTAATATGTCCACTTCAGGCCGTTTCTTGTTCTGAGCGCTCTGAAGATGCTGATCTGTGATGTAAATGTGCTGCATGGGTTTGTTCCATAATAGGTATAAACTGTAGGGTTTTTTAGCAGAGCAAAAAAGAAACGCGCACAAATAAGCTGTTTTTTAATTTGTAAAATTAATGCTATGTGCATGCATAAGTGCCGTTCCAATGCGTAGAAGCCAAATGGACATTTCAGAAAATATAGTTTACTTCCTATTAATGTATCGTCGCGGACCCGAGGTCATAGTTCAGACTCAGATGAGGATGGATTCCACTGCTCTGATCGCCCTATTTCCTATCTCTGCAGTAACGGCATGCAGCGACCCGAGCTTATCACCGGACTCTCAAGACCAGCTACAGGACGACGTGGTGCTAAAGGACACGGAGATCGCAGCGCTGTCCGACAAGGAGACGGTGAACAACGAGAACGACGACCAGAACCTCGGCGGGAAGCGGCGCGGCCCGCGGACCACCATCAAGGCCAAGCAGCTGGAGACGCTGAAGGCGGCGTTCGCGGCCACCCCCAAACCCACCAGACACATCAGGGAGCAGCTGGCCCAGGAGACCGGCCTCAACATGAGGGTCATCCAGGTAAAGGCACAGCGGCACCGCAGCGTCCACCCTGGCTCCTGCAAACTGGAGCATTTATTTGACTTTAAGTTCATTAATTGATTTACCAGTAAATACATATTTATTTAATGGCACATATTTAATGGCAAATTCGACTATTTCTCAAACCTGGGGACCATGTGTCCCACGACATAAGCTACTACATGATTTGATAGTAAATCTTGAAAAATCTTAAGTATTATGGAAATAAAATTCAGACACCCAGGGGTTGGGGAGGTGGGCTCGCGCCTTTTTCATTTTTTTTATTTTATAGGGTGTCACGCACCCATTAAAAGGTGTGATGTAACAGCTTATATTTTATAGGAGGAAAAAAAAAAAAATGTCCCTGCCAAGATGCCAGACTGCCACGACCGCGCAGGCCTTATCCCATCAGAGAGGCTCCACCTCCCCCCCACCACCCATCCATCCATCCCATCCCTTCACCTCACCTCCCCCTCTCACATCTTTCGCCCCTCTTTAAAGGAGGCCTCTTCCTTCCAAAACTGCGCCGTCACATTGATTTCATTAAGCCAAACGATTGGCCTGACCGACGAGGTTGATTTGGAGACGGGTAATTTATATGGGCTTTTTTTTTTTTTTTTTTTATTTCTTGGCGCGCGGGACGAGGCAGAGTCGCCAACTGGCGCCGGACTGCTGGGAGCGCTGGGAGTCCTGGCACAGCGCTGCCATCACGTTTTGCGCGCACATTTAGCCATGCTGAGAGCAGCTCAGCCAAGTGGAACAGGCAGAAATCGGTTTCAAGGGTCCTCGGACGGTCTCCTCACACCTCTGAATTACAACAGGCCCGCGATAAGTTAAACAAGGAGCAACACAGACAACTGACGCACCGTTGTCATTATCCAATTCTTATCATTATGACCACTGACTTTGTATGAAGGGCAGTTTTAGTTTTTCTTTTGGCGATTTCTAAAAAAAAAAAAGGGTTAAAAAACTTGTTTCATGCGGCGCACCAGAGGGTTGACACAGAACGATAAGTCATGTGCAAACGACTATTATCTCCTATCACACATTCGCAGAGAAAAATAGAGCCTTTTTTGCATCTTTATTTCGCGGACGGGTTTTTCTTTCCTTCTTTCTGGAGGAGAGAGGGTGATGATGTAGATAAAACTGCGGGGCAGAGCCAAGCTAAAAGCGGTTTAACATAACAGATTAATAGCGATAAAGTGAGAGTGCCGACGCACGGATAGGTAGACTATCTAATATGTATGAGCACGAGGGGGGAAAGGGAAGAGCGTAATTAAAGGAATCCGGCCTATAGATTAGGAAATGATAACCTCCAAGAGCCTGGTAATATATTGGAAACAACCCTCCTATTAAGTATTAATTGGAGATTTTAAACCCCCGCTGCTTCAGCCTCCAGTCGGAGTAAATGGAGGGTTAAAGGACCATTAGGGAGGTTAGATGTGATGCTCGCTCCTGTAAAGATAATTGGGCGCGATCGCCTCCACCGCAGAGCGTCGCGGGTTAAAGGCACCGGCTCATCACGCGCGCCGCAAAACACACAGAGCGCGCGGTTGTTTACTCCAGCGCGGAGCCAAATGTGGCGCAGGCGCCAAGGTAAATATGACACCTAATTACACTTTCTCTTCAATGGGGTCGGGTTTGCACAGCCGCGTTTACCTGCTTAGTCACAAAAATAACGGCCCGGATTTTTAATGGTTTCTTTTCATTTTTATTCCAACATTGTTTTTCTCCATCACCCCCCCCCCCCCCCCCCCCCACCTCCTTTCACCTCCCACGAAAAAAAAAAGCCATTGACGTGCAATCAAAATGGCGTCATCAGCAGCATACTGCGTATTTCGATATATCAGGAGTTGACCCATATGTGTGTGTGTGTGTGTGTGTCCAGGTCTGGTTCCAGAACCGACGGTCCAAAGAGAGACGCATGAAGCAGCTGAGCGCGCTGGGCGCCAGGAGGCACGCGTTCTTCCGCAGCCCGAGGCGGATGAGGACGCTGGTGGACCGGCTGGAGCCCGGGGAGCTCATCCCCAACGGGCCCTTCTCCTACTATGGAGGTATGTTGACTTTCTTTTACTTTCTTTTATCAAAGAAAGAAAATGTGTCATATATTTTTGGTAATTCATGTCAACATTATGTATATGTGTAATATAGGCCTTATATACACATTGTTTTACATTATATATGTATAATGTAGCCTATTATACCTTTTTCTACACTTTTTTCTCCTATTTATTTATTATCACTGGTTTCAGTAAAACGTTTTATTTAACTTTTTTTTTCAAATTCATATTTGCATGTTTCCTTATTTCCTCTATCAGCAAAAAAATGTTTTCTAGATTTCTGTCCTCTTCTTTTAAAATGACACAATTCTTATACATTGTTGTATTTCATCTCACCATCAGCTAAGATGTTGAATAAGTCGTATAATTTAGGTCTTTGTTATTGTCCTATAAAGACACACTCTCAAGGAAATACTCCGCCTGCATATGGTTTTCTTCCTGAGCTTCTTTCACAAAAAGCACACGCTAATTTAAAATGCAAAACCACAATAATATATATATATATATATATAAATCAAAAGTGTAGCCTACAGTTATTATGGCAGCTTTGGATATTCATCCAAAAGGTTCTTTTAAAAACACAGTGAGAAGAGATGTTAGTCAGTGTGCGTCACCTCATTCACTGAGTTAAGTTTAAGTGAAGTTACTTCACATTTGAGTGACTTGATACCACACTCTTCCTTCAAGTGCCTTGGAATATATGATAATTTTCAGAGAAATTCATTTGTGCTCGGGCCTTTGTCTTTTCTGCTGAAGCAAAACGTCTAATAATATTCTGCTGAACTTAAAAAAAAAAAGAAAAGATCTGTCTCAGTAGGTAGAACTGCTGATGAAATGGCCCCCACTTTAATTAATTTTGTGGCCACGTTGTTCTCCCCACCCAATTGCAGTTTTGATTTAAGTGTAACGTGCACTGTGACTAATGTAGCACGGCGAGGGTCTTTCTCCCTCACTAATACAAATCAAGCTATGTATATTGAATGAATTCCTCAACGTCTCTGGATTTTTTTATGCAAACCCATTGTTCTCTGAGCTAACGTTGATTTTTTTTTTGTTATTATTCTTCGTCTCTTGGATCTACAGATTATCAAAGCGAGTACTACGGCCCAGGAGGGAATTATGACTTCTTCCCACAGGGGCCTCCGTCGTCGCAGGCCCAGACCCCAGTCGATCTCCCCTTCGTGCCCTCCTCAGGCCCCACGGGCACCCCCCTTGGAGGTATGGACCACCCTCTGCCGGGCCACCACCCCTCCAGCGAGGTGCAGCGCTTCTCCGACATCATGTCCCACCACCCAGGGGACTCTCCTAGCCCCGAGCCCGGAATCCCGGGGCCCCTGCACAGCATCTCCTCTGAGGTGTTCGGCCCCAGTCCACCCTTTACCTCACTGTCGCTGAACGGCAGCGGATACAACAACCACCTGTCCCACCCGCCCTCGGAAATGAACGAGGGCACTGTGTGGTAGCTTTTTTAGAGAGCAGACTTTACTGGCGAGAGATTCGGTAATGGACGGTGGAGAGGTTTGGTGGTGATGGGGGGCTGGAATCGAGAACAGGGACTTGGATATCAACAGGGTTAGGGCAACACCATTGAAGCTTTTTTTTTTTTTTAGGGGGGGGGGGCAGTTTTCATATTTATTTATTTATTCCCCCTCATGATTTGTTGGTCTTATTTGTGGGGAAAAGCTTATCTGGCATTTAAATCATGCTCAAAAACATTGTCTTCAGTGTTGTGTTTGGGTGTTTCAATTGCTTCTTTTGCCCACTCCCTGCATCCAAAACTGGACTTTACAAAAAAGTAATAATATAAGATGCCGAACAAAAAACAGTTACAAAAAAAAGAGTGAGACTGCTGAACAGCCCCCTATTCTCCCCTCTGTCCTCGGACCCGTGGGGCACCCTGTCACCCCTCCTGATGCTGTCAGTGGCCCAGCATAACGACCAAACCCCCCAACACTCAAAGGTGGGGTCGAAAACAACCCTTTTCGAAATCTCCTAGTATGTTCTGAACACGAAAAACATCATTAGCTACTGTCAAAGACTTCAATAGCTTTACAGAGAGAGAATGAAGGGGCTGAGGATTGGTTGTGTGCTGACCTGGCACTGTAGGACGGCTGAGCAGCATTCAGACTATGTTCGAGGCACTAGACACATCCCTTGTATTTATTCAGAAGCTCCTCAGACCTCTTTGCCTCTCAAGGCTCTGCCATATTGACACTCAACCTTTTTGACACTATGTTTCTGAAGGCCAGAGGAAATGACTTTTTTTTTTTCTTTTCCTCTGTGTGGACTATTTGTTTTGTCCTTTTTTTCCTTTTGATTTCATAATTTCCACCAAATCTGAAGAAGGCCGCCTTCAAAAGGCAAACAGTAAAACCCTCTCTGGATTGCAAACCCTTTATTTAAAATGGAAGTGAACTTGAAATGTTGAAATGAAGTCTACCTTCTAAAAATCTTCTACTGGGGTTCTAAATGTGGGACTTAGAACAGTCAACTGTTTACGTAACCTATTTAATTCAGGAGTCCAGAAGTCTCGAAAACCATGTTTTAGAACCTCTTGATCCATATAAAAATGTTCCAAGCAACCAACCAAACTTTTGTATTGATTTCATTTATATTGTATGGAGATAAAAACACATTTGCTGGGGTTGTGGTTCACTGTGCTAGTTTGTACAAGATGTTGTTTACAAAAAAAGGTTCAAAAAGAATAAAAAACATAAGTAAAGTAGACATTTGCCAAATAAAAAAAAGAAATAGCACAAACACTGTTAAAGTGCTTTGCACCATTATCTGCAGAATGTGTTGAGACAAAATGTAAGTGTTAAAAGGAGTAATTGACTTCTTAATTTTTTAGTCTGCTGACGATGCATTCATAAAATTGTTAATACAACATACTTAGACAGGTTTTATTTTTGTGTCTTCAAAGGAGAAAAACTATTAAAAATTGATGGTCAAATATGCAGCTAGTAGCTGCTACATCTCTTTGAATATCGAGCCCTCATGATATGTCTTTTAATGTTCCAATAAACCTAAGCTTATGTGACCTCCAGTGCATATTAGACCATTCACTGTATAAATACAACATGTTGACAAAATGTGTTTCTAATAAAACTAGAAAATATGCTTATGATTTTCTTCAACACAGTTTCTTTGGAGCAGCGGCCCTGCAGTGTATTACATCACAGTGTGTTCATGCATCAGGCAGTGTCAGCACAGCCGTACATCACAGGACTCTCTCTGTGCAGCACTTATCAGGCCAGTGTCACTCATGTCATAATGAACGCTTTTTGTCTACACGTCTCATTTTCCATTCACTTGGAGTGTGAAATAATTGGCTTTCGCAGACACGGTGGCAGGTAAACATTTGTCAATTCTGATTAAAAGGATTCGGAAACTTGGAAACGGCAGTTAGTGGAAAGTGACAAAATAGACACCCAAAAGGAAAAAGGCATTTGGCTGAGCTGTAGAAACATGCTTTATGCTTTACAAATTGAGTTTTGTAATGTCAATCTTTTCTCCCAGCTGCAGTGTTGCACAAAATCCTGATGTCGTGAACAATAATTAATAGACAAATGGAATAAGGGTCCAAAAAAATAAGAAGAACTCTGTTGATTTAACTTTTCTCCCTGTCACGAAGACACTTATTGGACCGGCTGGCTCCAGCCGACACAAGGGGGAGCGAATTCACAACTTATGCAGGCGCCACTTTCCATGTTCTCTCCCCATCTTCACTGGCTCGGGCCTCAAATTCTTCCATTCAGTTACCCGAGCTCGTCAGCTAATCACAAGCGGTTAGCTGGGCAACTGTGAAGGACAATGATGAAATTGCCGTGACCACGGCTGTGCTGCTTGTTATGCTTTTATTAGCCCGCTCCTACATTATTATTCCCTGCAGCTGACTGTTCTCGCAGTGAGGCCCGGCGGCTGGGAGGGACTTCTCCTAACTTACTTCGGTGAACATAGCCGTAATAATAATCAAGGCGGCCAAACACCGAGGCGTGATCTTTTGCAGGAAGCAAGAGAAAATTATTCATACTTGTAGGGAAATGAGTCGGGCAGTGGGATTGTGGCATGAATCCGGAGGAAGCTTTATCTCCCTAACCCTTTGCGTGCAGTTAGGACTGTATGGCATCCCAGTTTTCTCCCCAGCCTCCAGACTGTAATCCACCATGAATTAATCATGGTCTTGAGTGTTAACCAAGCTTTGGGAGGTGGGGTGGAGGGTGTGTGGAAGGATATAGGTCTCTGTTGAGCCCTTGGGCTTAGCCCCCCCTGTGGTAACACCATGCACCGGCGACTGACCGCCCTGGGGCCACAGCTCTTTAAATTCAAATCTGCTATTGATCGCTCATCAGCTGTTGGTGCAAACTGACCTTGTAGTAACACTGGAAAATAAAACAAGCTTTAACAGCATTCAATGGGTTTTAAATGGCATTTGAAATCTCTGAGTCAGGATGTTTGAATAGTCCACACACCCACTGGGATGCAAAATCCCAAAGTGTACAGTATGTGCATGTGTTTGTGATGAGAGGAGGTTACGGGGGGATAAATGCTTCGAGGACAGTGTGTGTGGGGGGGGGGCTACAAAATGGTTTACTTCAGGGTACAACAGGGGCCAAAATTTTGAGCCAATAGGAAGATCCGGCCCAGCAGGCGAACACTGAGATACTTGCATTCAAACTGCGAAGGGATTTTTTTAGAGCCCCTCTCCATATGAGAAGCATTTGGCTGCTAGCTCTAAATGCAGAGTGGCTCAGCTGGAAGTGAACCCTCTCCTCAGAGCAAACGTACCATAAGCACACAAACACATGCCTGCCGCTCCTTGTTGTTTCTCCTCAAACAAACGACACATGTTGGGGGAAGCCAATTTCTTGGCCAGGAAAGAGAGAAACGCTGTTAATCAATGGAGCAGGTTGGTTGATCGCTGAGCCACATTTCCCTGGCTCAATACTCAGCGAGAGGGTGATACAGAGATATGAAGCCGCCTGATAAGCTGACCACTGCGGACGAGCTGTGTATGGTGCCACCGCACTGCACTGTGCACTTCCTCATCCTTCACTCACTAAAGACAGAAGACATTTAACTCATAGGACCATTTATTTTACTATGATATACTGTATTATAGCATGTTATTAACTATTTGTGTTTTAAGGCCATTCAAGAGGGATTCAAGCGAGTGCCCGAACAAGAAACGTCCGTTTTCTGCTCTAAAACATGCAAACTCAAGTAGAGGACGGAGTGTTCTGATCAGCTGTGGCCATCATGGCTGAAGAAAAAGAGTGGCATCTCGAGAAAGTCAAACATATCCGACAGAAAATAAGAGGAAAGATGAAGCAGAGACAAAAGCAGCAGATAAAACCCAAACCGGAAAGAACAATGAAAGAAATCTTCTGATGCAGATAAAGCGCGTCCAAGAAAAGTGATTCCTGCACGATTAGAGTTTGGCTTTCAATCTTTCTGTCTTCAAACACCTGACGCAGCAGGAAAATAAAAAACAAAATGAAGTGACATGTGATGTGTTCTTGTTTCTGTGCAAGGAGAGATGTTATGTATATCTTGGAAAATCTGATTTATCAGTAACCAGGGCCTCAGGCATGATTTTAGAAACAATGCACCTCCCTCCAGACAACAAAATAGAGAATATGTATTTGTCTTCTAACTTCTTACTTCTCTCTCCTTCCTCACACAGCCTGGAATTAAACTGAATTAGTTACATTTTCACAAATGGAGTCCAAAAATACCGGAATCAGCTTATAAAACTGATTTGACCTCAGAATCACGACCGGTGCGTCATCCAGCTCGTACCCCTGACCCCCATCTGGTGGTTTTTTAAAGTTGTGTTGGGACAATCATTATCTCCAGCCACTCATTCTTCTGTGTTGGGTCAATAGTTCAGAGTGAGAAGGCTGCTGCAGCATCCTGGTATCACAATCACTCAGATGTTTCTGCCAGACAGTACAATGCTTTTAGTTTTAATTACAGTGAAGTTGTGTGGTTGTAGAAACCAGAGCTGCTATGGAGCCAGTACTAATTTCATTAAATGATGTGGACCTCTATAGGCAGAGCCTTGGAGAAATAAAAAATAGACAAAATGAAATAAGCACTGCATGTGGGAGGACTTGGTAATTAAGTACACAACCACAGCAGAGAGACAGGTCAGACTGAATACCAATTGATAGAGGGCCTGACTGCAGTACAGCACTCACGCAGTACTACGTAGTGTTGCCTTTTCTCTTTACCATTCATTTTTGTCTGCACTTTTCTGTTTCCCACGTGGCTTCTTAATGTTTCAGATAATGTTTCATTTAAATATGAAACAATTCCGTATTTCCACCATTGTTGCAATTTGGCCTCGTTATAGCTCTTTGTATTCATGTTATTTAAAATGTCATAGTGGTCGGAGCCGACCAACGCTTCCGATCAAACTACAAATGACAATGAGTCTTAATGCTTGTTATTACTGAATGCTAATCCATATGGTCTGCTAATGACATCCCCATACTCATGCAGTGAGCTAAGACAAGGCGTAAAAGGGGTGAGATATTCATGATAAATTGTTTTTTAAATAGTTATAATTGCTTGTTTTTTTTTCTCCTCACATGTCTGTCTTATTATCACATTTTCTATCATATGTGAAGCACTCTGAATTGCACTAACCTGCATGAAAGGTGCTATATGAATAAAGTTTGATTTGATTTGATAACACCCCATCCATCACAAATAAAAGCTTCCAGGTTTCAACAACCATGTACATGCCAAATTTAGCAAGCTATATTGTTATAATGATAAACAAGATCCTTCTTCAACACTTCAGCTTTTTCACTTTTTGCAGGTAGCTAACTTGCACTGAGAAAAAAAAGCACTCGGTTTTTAACTTGAATTGAATAAATCATTGTATATATTGAGCTCATTTCTGCCTTTAGTAGTTTGCCCCTGAGAAAATGTGCATAAATGTACCTTTAATTTGCTATTCATAATCAGCACAAAACTGAATGTTTTACTTATAATTGGTTTGTTACCCATTGAAGTGCAATTTACATAAAGAAATTGCCCATGTAACAAACAATGCATTCACCCAGGGAGGAAAGTATACTCGTTTCGCAAAGTGGAAAGTACTAATTTCCCCCTGGAGGATGTCCTGATGGTATGTGAGGTCTGTAGGTTGGCCTGATTAGCACAGAGCATGGAGTGTGTCTACACCATCTGACCCACTGAGTGATATTCATTTGTCATTCACATATTGGAGACCAACTGCTGTGTTTTTTGCTCGGGGCAAGGGTTTTCTCAATGAGCTGTTTGTGTATGATTGCACTGGCAATTTCCCCCATCGTGATATTACATGGACTACACACTTGAGCGCAAAATCTGTTTATAATTTACACAAGCTGGTTGAGTTGGTACATTTCCCTTCATTAATAGGGTCTTTCGTTTCTGATTGAAAATACATTTCATCTGAAAGAGTGCTTTAATGAGTACTGTATGTCCATTATCATGTACAGTAGTCACACAGTTTAAAACAGTAGGGAACCATTTGATATCAGATGTGCTGGGTTGAGTTTGTCTGCAAAACAATTAATTGTCTGATCTCAGAGAAGGCTTCCTTTTGTAACATTTTAATGTCAAATGCTTAAAAGCGGGAAATTGGCATTAGTAATTACCTCCTTCTTTATTTGTGGTGTTGGTCTCATGATCCCTGGTTTGTCCTGCAGTCCCTGGTCAGAGCACCTGGTCCTAATGTGACTGAGTCCTTTATCAGTGTGTATATATTTATATCGACTAACATCTGAAGAGCATCAGCCTGTGCAGGCCCGACTGTGTAGCCAACACAAAATACCCCCAACATACATGAATTAGAGTTTCACTGCAGGTAAACAGTGTGTTGCTAGCACAGTGCCAAAACATAAAGGCCAATAAATATCTTCTAGAATGCTAATTGACTTTGTTTTGCCTTTTACCATTCTTCTTTGTCAGTTTTTTTCTGTTTGCAATATGCTTTCATGACGTTTTAGACATTTTTACCATTCAAATATGAACAAAAAAAACATATTTCTTCCAGTGCTGCAATTCGGTCATTTAATACTCATTTGTACTTTTTATGCCAAAGCATAAAAAGCCAGCTGATGATACTAATTATAAGTTGGTAAAAATAGTTAATGTTTTGATTCCATACCAACTATCCTGCTGGTTCACTACTGTGATTGACACAAGTCAAACATGGCTCAGCCAACACATTTACAAACATTTACAAAGTCTTTGCTTGAATGAAAGGTCTCATGATGGGTGCAAAGGGGAAAGGGGTGTAAGGGAGAGGGTGTGAACCTGCAGCACTGCACCCACTTGGTGTAGCTTGTTAAACCTTTCATAGTTTGTTTGATGCACCCCACTGCAGAGGCACTGCGACCCGGTGCAGTGTTGCATCTCCATTTTTGCAAGTGTTATCCATTGCTTTTGTTTTTGGAAGTTTTGCTTGTCCTGTTCACTGCAGACTCGGTCGTAAACTAGAGATTACTCTGTGTTCATTTGTTCTACTTGCCTTGACCTTCCACTATGGAATAGCACTGCAGACACTTCAGAATCTACCTTGAACTTGTATTTCGTATATCACCTCCTGAGCAGTTGTTCCAGAAGCCTGTGCCCAAACTGGGCCGAGAACACAAGCCATTCCAATTTTTTTCCGATGTTAGAGAATGTCAGCATAATAGCATCACTATTTAGATGCTCGGATTAAGAAGTATCTACTTTGCCAAAAATGAACAAATAAAATTTGTAATGGAAGTCACAGTATTGTAACTGTTGGAAGCTACAATTCTTAATTAAAAATACAACAAATATACACAGAGTTAGAACATGGAAAACCCAAAGCCAAGACACTAGCTCTAACTCTCATATTTTTTTAATAATTTTTCACTGCTCATGGCGCCTCCTGGGCAAATTGAATTTTGTTATGTTCTGCCAGCTCAGCATTTTCTGCTGTGGCGTTGTCTGGGTGTGTTTGAGGGAAGTGTTTAAACGCACCACCGAAGAAAAGCCCTTATCACCCAAATACAGTGTAACTTCAGCTCCAGGTGTTCGCTGCCATGTTACTGTACCCATCACACACTGCCACGTTGCTAATTAAAGCAATCCCGTGCTTATCCTGAGAGGGAAATACCTGGATTAGGGGGAGATTTGCAACTCAAACCTGAGACATGCCTAATCAATTTAAAGCCATTAGACAATTAATTCACTTTGGTGGAGGGTGGATATTGCACACGCACTAATCTGGCCCCTAAGTTGTCACCGTGTGTACTGATGAGTATTGAGCGTGCTGTGTACACATACAGTGATGAGAACGGGCCAATAACCCAAGCAGAGGAATAAACAAATCGGGTTTCCTGCTTAAACATCACGTCATCAGGCGTCTGTGGATGACATCGCGGTTATGTAAGCAACAGCCTGATTTACTGTGATAATGTCAAAGTTATGCTACATATTTATTAATGTATTTTAGACATTTTATCAAGGGGAACCTGATGGATAATCAGTCAGTTTGGTTATTCTATGAAATAGTTTACAAATGCTGCACCAGCATGGCAGTATACACTGTCACCATCAAACATGATTAGTACTATGAAAAATAGTATTAGTCAAGTCAAGTAAAATTTCTTTAAAATCGGATGGTTCCATAGATTCCTACTGGTCCAATTCAGCTTGTATACCTTTATTTATACGTCTGTTCTCAGGGGTTAGGCTGTACCGACATGGCTAAGATCATTTTTCCATTCAACCATAAACTTTATTAAAAATTACAATAAATATAATGAAAACATTAATAGAATAATGGCTGTAAAATGGAAACATAACTGCACATCTTTTCTGCATTGTTTATTCTGTAAAATGAAAGTTGATATATTGCCACATACCAGCAAACATAAATGACGGTGCTGGTATTTCTGTGAAAGGCTCATACTGGACGACTTTTATCAGCGAACTGATAAATTGTCAGGCTCTGATAATCAAATTCCAATTTAGAAGCCTTTAATAACATGTTCCTAAAGCTTTGTTCTGACAAAGAAGTAGGCCCAGCTGGCTGCCTGCGCATAATGCATGGTAGATGCTAAGTTTAAAAAAAAACGTTTTGCAGTTTATGGATCTCTGTTTACCTCTCTTGGCTCAATCCACTCCTCCACAGTCACACCAAAGGTCCAAGTTGATATTCAATGTGTCCATGTTGTAACAGTTTGTAGTGAGCTGACTCTGTATACAATGGCAACTGAATTCCCTTACACAATTCAATAAGTGGGAACAGCTACTATATCCCAACAGCAATCAGATTGGTTGATTTGAGCTCTCCATTTTACACTGTATTGGACTGTTTTATGATATACAATAAATATACATACATACTGTCTCTATGTTACATGTCTGCAGAGACGGCAACACTGACTGATACTTGATCCACACATTTTAAGTTCAGAAATACTGGCCTGATTTTTTTATTTTTATTAAATAATAAAAAAAACATTCATTCCAATTAAAGCAGGCCTGTGCAAGTGCAGCCAAGCAGCTCTGTTATTCAATTCCATTAGAATGAACGATGCAGCGGCATGCAGCCATGCAGTTAACAGGAATTAAAACCATAGGCAAGATGACGGATTACACTAGAATAGAGGTGTGTGTCTCTGAGTGTGCATGTATGCATCCATGCACACATGTACCTTTTTTGACTTTCTATTTTGCCAAAATTGTACAGATTGAATATTTTTTACAACATGTGTACTTGAATATTAAATCCAAATAGCTTGAACACTGAAACATGCTGTTAGGTCTACGCTGTGGCGCGGCTTCAGTGTACTTGTCAGTATTTGCCAGCTGTAGTTATTGCATGATATATGGCTCTGTTCTTGATGCATGCATGACAGTTGGCAGTCATTAATCATGCTTAGAAGATATGATATGGTATAAGGTCCCTTTTCTCGCTTGCTATATAAGTTGTGGTGCTGTTCCTGAAGTCCAAGCTGCTGCACAGGCAGGAGAAAAAAAAGTTAGAACATTCAAACGTGTGTGTGGGCTCTGCTTTGAAAAAAAAGTGTGGCTCGTAAACACACAGAAGCTGACAGGCTTTAACAAACACCTTGTGTCTTTCTGTTGATTTTACTGCAGAAGAACTTTCTTGTACTTTTCCTTCCCACACGTCCCTTTGTTCTGCTGCTCAGCATCGTGTTTCTTGTAGCTGCGTGGGTGTGACAGTGGGTACCGGCCTCACCAAGTGTGTCTGTGCTGGTAAAACAGCATTGTCGCGACACACCCACCTTCACAGAGTAGACTAACCATGCATTTAATTAGAAACAAAAGCTGGAAATAATTAATTAGACAGCAATTCCCTTTTTTTTTTTTTTATCCTTGCCAAAGTTTATAATGGAGTAGATAGGCTGCTGGAATTTCTCTGAAAATAATTCATTAAAATTAAAAGTGAGTGGAGTCCACAAAGACAAATGGTCACTGTTCCACTTCAGTGTTCCTCGGTCATGCTTGGACATGTTTTGGTGTCCTCTTGGTGCTTCCACTGGTGGTCAATTCTGTTTATGAGATCATACAACATACCAAAGGACTTGTGCTCTAGTAGTGTTTTTATGGTGGATGTGATGACCTCCCCACCACTCAAAATGTGTATTTTTATCATTGCGAAACCCACCTGTATAATTAACTGTTAGAGTTAATTCTATGACTCTGTACAGGATGTATACAAGGTTGTGATTCGATTAGTTTATGTTAGTTTATGATCCTTTTTGAGTTGTGTGTTGTATTGTTTTACAGAATGTATTAACAGTTTATTTAGTTATGTCTGTGATGTTGCTCTGTTTGATTGTTGTGTTGCCAGGGGTCAGATCAGCAGGTCGATCAGGGAGAGTGACAACAGGTTTGCAGGATCAGGACTCTGAGAAAGGAGGGGCTGGGCAGACTCAAGGTGACAGAGAAGGGGTGAAGTGTGCTGCATTGGATTACATTTTAGTCAACCTATTGCATTCATCATCTGTATTTGTGCAGATAGATTAAATTGTGAGCTCAGCAGTAACCCAGAGTCCAAACTTGGTCTTGTCTTGAGTGTGGTTTCTATTTGTCTTTCTGTTTAGCTCAACTTATACTTACCAGCTCAGGTGGTAGGTTCCAGGCAGGTGAGGCTATAAAGCAAAATGCCAGTCAGTAAGGAAGGGGAGAGGGAGAGGAGTTGAGGTTGAAGATTGTTCTAGTTTTGTGCTCGTTCTCTAGTATGATTTAGTTTTGTTGCATTTCCCAGGGATCTTTTTGTCTTTCTGTTGTAGTACCTTTTTGTTAATAAAATGCACAAAGTAATCATGGGCGTCGTCACAAAAGTGCATTGCACCCATTGGTAAAACCTGCACTTTCAACAGGTTTCTCTTCAACACTGTAGCCAGGCTGACAGAGTCACGGCTCCATTGAATCCAGTATTCCCTGAATAGCAATGTCTTTATGAACTTTTTTAACGATAAAATTCTTACTGTTAGAAATAAAATCTACCATCTCCTGCCCTCAATTGATGCTAATACATCATCAAGCACAGAAATCTCAGGAACAGCTGAGAATCCAACTAATTATTTAAGCAGCTTCTAAGTTAACAAGTGTTCCTCAGGGTTCTGTTCTTGACCCAATTTTATTCACATTATTTATGCTTCCACTAGGAAACATTATCAGGACACTCTGTAAATTTTCACTGCTATGCGGACGACATCCAGTTATACTTGTCAATAAAAAACCAGAACAATGTCATCAATTCACTAAACTACATGCATGTTTCAAGCACACACAAACTGTGATTTGTGAATATGGGCTATACAAATATATACAAAAATTTGATTGATTTGACTTTCACAGAAACATGATTCCATCCTGGTGTCTAGTAATGTCTTTTGTAACATTGTCTGATAATGTGCCATATCAGCTAGCATCAGTTGTTATACATAAATTCAAAAGCACATAAAAACCTGGATTACCTGCAAAATTCTCTTATTAAACTCAGATAAAACAGAGGTTCTAATACTTGGATGATATGGCTGCACTAGATCACATTGCCCTTGCTTCCAATGAAACAGTCAGGAATTTGAGAGTCATCTATAATTCCGATTTGTCCTTTTGATTCTCACTTAAAACAAATTTCTAGGACTGCCTTCTTTCGGGTACGTAACATCTAAAAAATCTGACATTTCCTGTCCCAAAAAGATGCAAAATTAGTCCACGCATTCGTTTTTTTTATTCTTATTGTAATTCCTTATCAGGCTCCAGCAGTAAGTCGTTAAAGATTCTGCAGCTTGTCCAAAATGCTGCAGCCCGTGTCCTGACAAGAACCAGGAAAAGAGACAACGTTTCTCCTGTATTAACTTCACTACACTGGCTTCCTGTCAAATATAGAATTTAAAAATGTTCCTCCTCACCTACAAAGCCCTTAATAATATGGCACCATTATACCGTAAAGAGCTGATAGTACCATATCACCCCACTTTTGTACTGCGCTCCCAGAATTCAGGCTTACTTGTTGTCCCTAAAGTTTCTAAAAGCAGAGTAGGAGCCTCAGCTCTCAGCTATCAAGCTCTTCTCCTGTGGAATCATCTCCCACTTTCAGTTCGGGAGGCAGACACCATCTGTACGTTTAAGAGTCAGCTTAAAACCTTCATTTATTATAAAGCATATAGTTAGAGCCGGTCCAGGCTTGTCTTAGACCTGCTCTTAGTTATGCTGCTATAGGTCTAGAATGTCGGGGGACACGTGACACATGGAGCTTCTCTTTCCTCTTCTCCCTCTTTAACACATTAATGTCTCATCAATACATGTTACTGACTTGACTTCTTCCCCGGAGTCCTTGTGCTTTATCTGTTGCAGATCCAGGATCACTGCTGCGGCCACATCGTGGATCATGATGATGGATCGCGAATCAGAGATCATGATGGCCGATCGTGATTGTATTGGCAGCTGATCGCGGATAGAGGTGGTGGATCATGATCGAGGTGGCAGCTGATGGTGGATCCTGATGGCGGCAGTGGATCATGAAGATGTACTGTGGATAGTGGTGGCATCTGATTGTGGTGGTGGATCCTGATCGTGGTGCCAGCTGATCGTGGACTATGATTGCAACTAGACTGCTTGATACACAATATGCCTACTCAGATACTCTACCATTACTTACAATAACTCCTCAATTCATTTACTTTCCATTATGCTACAAACTGTTTCTTCTAATCAATGTTGTAAATACTCTGTAGTGTAACTATTCCCAGTCACACTTGTCATCTATTGCACTTCTGTCCGTCCTGGGAGAGTGATCACTCACATGTGTCTCTCTCTGAAGTTCCTACATTTTTTCCCCTGTTAAAATGGGTTTTGTGGTAGTTTCTGCTTACTCTTGTTGAGGGTTAAGGACAGAGGAGGTCACACCTTGTTAAGCCCTATGAGACAGATTGTGATTTGTGAATATGGGCTAATACATTTAATTGATTTGATTTACAACATTGGTAGCAGACCATTGTTGGTTAGTTTGATAGTACCAGTACCTGTTAAAATTAATGATAGTTTCCTAGCTGCATCCAATGAGTTTGACATTGTTGAACATTCACATTGTAATTTTTCTTGTGCAAGATACGAGTACAAAGGGGAAAAAGGCAGAAGAAGGCTGACTCTCATGTCAAGTTGTGTCATGAAAGTGGAATTATGTGGGCCTGCCAGGTCTGTGCTTTAGAAGGTAACAGAAAGCTAGCTTACAGTCTATGATTGCAAGCTTTCATTTATATAATGTTACAAGCATTTATTTTTCTGGCCCGTGTCGGTGTTCATTTATGTAACTTTAAGCTATTCATTTGAGCTAAAAACAATTTCGTTAAATATGACAAAATAAAATGTTCTACACCATCTTATACCTGTTTCCACTGTGTTCTGCTTGTTTAGGGAAGGGAATCACATCAGGCATCAACCTCAAAGAGAGAGGATGAAGGTAACAAGTGTAAAAGTGAGTGATTGGGTTTTTGTAACATCTGATCCAGCTTGGAGAATAAGAAACGGCACACAACTGTACATTACATTGCAACAAAATATATTGATAAGTGTGTGATTTTAACACACTAAAAAGTCTGAAATCAGTATTTAATGCTAATGCTTGTGAATATAGTATCTTGGATTGAAGAGTGATTCTGCTCTGTACAAAGGTGGCGGATTGACGGTGCTCATGTCCCGCCACTATAACCCTCAGACTTTTTACGTTTCTGCTCCATCTCTGAAATAAGGGCTTATCAGGTAAACACAAACATAACCTCTTGAGTGGGTATACATTTGACTATGTTTCAAAGAAAGAAGCTTATCAGGCAATCTGTCTGATCACTACTGAAGCTAAAACTGTTAATACTTGTTCTTGGCCTCCTGGTTGTATCACCCTCCCTCTTCAATCTGTCTCCATGAACTGTCTTTTGCATGTCTAATTGTTCTAGTGTGATGAATCGTTCAAATCAGGATAATGGCGCTCTTTCCCTCAAAGGTGCTCATGGTGCTGCACCTCCACAAACCTGGTCAATCCCTGCATAAAGAGTGAGTGACTGTCAGGAGGTACACCCCTTGTCCAAATCTGCCATAAGAAAGTGGGCTTCATACACGTTTCAATGATCCAACTTATGATATCAAGAAGAGATACAGGAAATCAAAGCTTCTGGAGCACTGCAGGGCCAGGCTGTTTTTGGCTGAAGTAGTATAGGGCATCAATCCATGCAATTATATATGTTGTTAACAATAACTAGTTATGCACTGTGAGCCCATCTTATACACCACCACCCTAATGCTGGACCAGACTCTGCTGATCAATGGTCGACTCATCAGTGAAGCAAGTGTTCAGGAGTCATTTGATATCCTATGCTGAAATATTTATTGAAGCTGGGCCAAGGAGAAATTCAGAGTTCATCAATACAACAACATGTGCATGATGTCCTCTCATATTCTGAAGTCTGATCTCCTGTGGTCACACTTTAAACCCCAACAGATCATTTAGTCTATTGGTTTACTAGATCCTAAACAAGTAAATGTATTTTCTGGTTCTGGAGACAGTGTTCCCTGACTATGCAGTTTCATATCTGTGGTGTCTAGGGAGTGAAGCAACCCCGTCCTTTGACTTTGGCCATGGCTCCTGCACTTCCCCAGACAAGGCAGACCGCTGGACTACTTCTCAAGGAGAAGAGACAGTGTCCATAACAATGGTAACGTGTTGCCTGTTTATTAAAACGTACTGTAAACTGCAAACTGAGATTAATGGCCGATCTGACTTGAGCTCATTTTAGTAACAAGATAAGAACAAACAAAACAGCTGTAAGAGAAAGGACACATTTACACCCCAATTAGTGCTTTTACAGGCCCACGCTGTATCAAATGCAGAAAACACAGCTTGTAGCCTCCACCATAATGAGTCATTGAACCATGGTTTCCAAAGGGCCTCCTTCGTCACTGTCAGGTCCACTGAGTGCCTCAGTCACATTCAAATCGGCCCCCAGTCCACAGACATTGATGAAGGGTCTGCGCGTGGTGGGAAGCATGCAGGCTAATTCCTCAAGGCTGGGCTGAGGCAGTCCAGTTGCTGTCCATCACTTCCCTGTTATTTGCATTGGCCCCAATCAGCCCAGAGTGTTGATCAATGTATGGTCAAAGTGAGCTTTCTTCCTGCATTAGGAGCTGCCTTCCATCAGAGTTAGGTGCTGCTCTGCAATGTTTTACCACTGAGGCTGATAGGACTGCCTGCACCAACATGGTGAAGCAGTGTAAAGGTGGCCACCGAGACAAATGGTGACACACCATGGTTGAACATGGTCCCCTGTGGGAGGAGACCATGATTAACCAGGCATGGGAAGAAAATACAAGCAGTGGATCCAAACCCATGACCGTCTTACTCTGAAGCACTAGTCTTGACCACTGGCACACCATTCTCCTTTAAGTTCTATTTATGTGTTTTATTGATTTATTAAATCCTTCCCTTTTTGTTTTGTCAATATCAGTCAATCAGACACTAGTCAGTACATATCCCGATGAACTCGGTGAACCCTGACCTTTGCTCGAGTACCATCAACAGCCACATGTTCGGCTTAGAGTAAAGGCACTGAAGTTAACTAAGCACATCCACACTCCTCCATAAGAAAATCTATAACCAATAAGTGGGAAGACTTTCGACACATTCTAGCTATTAGGATTTTGGCTATCTGGCTGTGGCTGAGGGTAGACCGGTCGTCGTCCAACCAGAAGGTCGGTGATTCGATCCCAGCCTTCCCCATCTGCATGTTGAGGTATGGGTGAATGGCAATAAACTGTAGAGTAAAGCACTTTGAATGGTCATCAAGACTAGAAAAGTGCTATATAAATACAGACCATTTACCATTTACTGTGAGTCATTGTATTGTATTGAAAGGTTTATTGAACATTCAGGCTTTCAGTGTAGCTTTTGCTGCTTGTATATGTTGTGTCACTGGAGTCACATTAACCAAATTCCCTCAGGAAGCGGCATAGCCACAATTATGAGAATAAGACCCGGGCAGAAAAATGTCAATGTTTATTTTTGTAACCTGAAATAACAGTATTGATCTTTTATGACATAGTAGTAAATTAATAAAAATAAGTAAAAATGACCTGTAATAAATTCCGTTCAGGATAAATAAAAGGTAACAGGCTGAAGGATTTATTTCACAATACAGTTTTATTATAATTTTTTACATTTTGTATGTGTATATATTCATATTACCGTGTTCAGTATATTCAATATTTAGCTTCCAGGTATATTTAACATTTTACTATATAAATTTGAAATACTCACGATGACATGATAAACATTAATAAGTAATTAGTATTTGTTTCTTTTTTCTTTGTTCGAAGGCTTTCCACCATAACGCTCTGCCCTCTCCCTCTCTCTGTGCCTCAGAGCCTCTCTCCCTCATCACCCCACTTACCGTGTTGTCCTGTTTACTAAAGTAGCTAGTTCTGGTTGATGATTTACAGTAAAATTGCTTATAAAGTGGAGTGGAAAATGTTTTGCAGACCTGGCAGCTTTCAAGTCCTGCGCCCATTTGTCACTCGACATTTCCTTTTGTGTAACGGCACGAGAATTAATTAGGCTGCGTGGCGGCAAAAGTTTACGGCCATAATTTATGGGGAGATGAGATTCCTTGGACACCATCTCGGACCCGTGTCGATTTATTATTTTTATTATGTTGTGGTGTGTGTGCATGTGTGTACACAGTTTGTGTTCGACTTGTGAATGAGGTTCCCCCGAGTTGATGGCAGTAAAGCAAGATTCATTTGCACTACTCAGGGTTTGTGGCAGGGCAAACGTATTCACCATGAAGTACCGACAGGCTAACGGGGAGGCATAAACAAAAATACACTCTGTAGTAATACATTCAAAAGCACATTATGCATAAATATATGTACACATAAGCATGCATATTGCTTGCTAACACACACACACACACACACACACACACACACACACACACACACACACACACACACACACACACACACACACACACACACACACAAACTAGAGCTAGATAGCTGAAAGGCTGCAATTCTGTTTGTGTGTATTGTTTGCAGGAGGAGAAACTTTTTTATATATATATCTTTTATGTTTAGATGTTGGAGGTGCCCAGTGCAATAATCATTTTCTTGTGTTGAGGAGAAGATCACTCTTTTTTCGCAATGATTTATCCACAATCCTGTTAACTTAATCTCTAAAACTCCACCATGAAAAAGTAGCATCCACTGGTTCTAGGTTATCAACCAGGAGTCAGTGGACAGTCAGACAAAAAGATCAAGGAGGCCATGCATGTCTGACATTGGAGACCCTTTTGGTCTTTTCTAGAGCTGGTTCCACACATTCCCACTGGCGATGGTGTCTGTGCCTAAAAGCTGACGTCATAAAAGTGCTTGTCCAAAACTTTGAACCATTGAGATCAGTAGCTATTTGATGGGATGACTTAAAAAGTAAAATAAGAAGGAAGAAGGAAAAGAGTCAGCCACGATTTCTTCCCAATGGAAATGGAAGTTCCTCTTCCTTTGAATATTTTGGCAAACAATGAATTGGTGCATTACTGCCACCCACTGGTATGGAGAGTAATATTCATTTCTCAAACCTATAAAAATCTGTTCTCGGCTCTGAACTGGCTACATGGTGACGTGACACTGGTCCTCGCAACTTGACCTTGGCCTTCACAGACTGATGCCACGTTCCATTATACCTCGGAACTCGGCCCTCAGAATTACGTCACACCCGAATAAGCCGAGTTGATAGCATTACAGTTGCTCAGGAATAATGTTTACGTTAGCCAGCTAGAAATTGTTAGCAAAACCATTTAATGACAGAAGTGCTAATAAAAAATAAAACCCATGGCTTTCAATAGTGTTTATTTACACAGGGGCCATCGAAATTGGGCTGGTGAGGTTCCTCCAACCTTTCGAGTCAAAATACCGACTTGAGCGGGGTCGTTCCAGTTGCAGCTTCCAACTCGGTCAGTGATTCTGAGCTCTGAGGTAAAATGGAACGCGGCATCGTGAGGCAGCTGTCACTTTTGGCAGACCCCAGTCTTCAGTGTACTTCAGTATAATCAGGGCAGAATCACAGAATTACACTGTTCCTGTGTCTCTGTTTGTCTTTCTTTTCTCACTCTCTCTGGTTTGCCGACTTGGTTGAATGATGTTTATACATCAGTCTCAGTACATTAATTATCTTAAAGTTCACCAAAGGCATGCTATGTCTGACCTGCATCCAAATCCTGGTCAAGAGAAGGGTTGTAGGTAGCTGACACATGCTGACCCTTCCAGACAGAGTGCTGACTGGCTTAGAGCAACATTATGCTTTGTTATTAACTGTTTCACCTTAAATTAGCAGCTTCCAAATTATTTTGACAGTACACTTACTATAATGGGGGGAATGGTGCCTCTTTCTGAGCACCCCAAATGCCCGTTCTTTTACTATTTAACTTTGTATGATCTCCCAGGAGAAGTGCCTCACTGAATGATAGTCAGAGGATTATTTTGCCGTAATCAGGCCCATCAAGTTCAAGAGTAATGCCGAACTCTGTTAAATAGATGTAGATGTCATTAAAAACCAACTAGTCTTGAGTATTCAGCAAGGAAACTAAAATATCAAGACGTGTTTGTTGCAGACAGCCCTCCGGTTCTGGAACCATTAGGAATAGAGAGTGGGACTACTCAGACTGTACAGTCTCTAGTCAAAATACTGATTCTTTGTTTTCTGTTCATGAAAACCACAATTTCAGAAATACTCTTGAGCAACTGACTGTGACTTCTGAGTTCTCAAATACAGCCCCTTCAGGAAATTTCTGGAGAATATGTGAAGTTCAGTGCATGTCTGAAAGCAGCTTATGTCAGTCTCAATAGGGTAATGGTCATGTTTATCCTGTCTCTTGTGACTTCTTCAACTTTGTTGAAGAGTAACAGCAAATCTCTAGATGCCTCTCAAATTAGCTTTTGGCCTCATATTACTCCTGTTACACGTTTCTGTGTCAGAAGGCAGCACCAACCTGGATCTTTATGAGGCATTTCAAACATTTTGAACCCCGTCATGATTTTGAAAACTGGGGGAATATATGTATAGAGATGTTTGTAGTTCTAAATCATACTTTGTAAACCCGTAAAACAAGTAAATTTGTGTATAAATTTGTGAGGATACACAAAGATAATCATTCTACAGCTACAAGGCAGACAAGTGTAAAACTCAAAGCAGTGACACTGAAATTACCAATAAAGATGTTGACCCTGTCTTGACCCCTGAATCTGATTGGACAATGACAATCAAATGACTTGGCAGAGTCATTCTGTGCAGTCACAAAGTGGATAGTTCCTTCATTACTGCTGCTGCTCCTGAAAAACGTTTTTCAAGATGGACGATGGCATGGACTCCTCCGCAGGAAGGTCAAATACAAATGCAACTCTTTTCTTTAACAGCACAAACCTGAATATATCATGTAGCTTTTTTAAATAGTTCATGTTGGAAGCTCCAAATGCTGTAGAAATAAACCCAAAGAAATAAGGGCCCACCTTGAGAATAATACTAATAATCCTTTAACCTTGAGGGAAATGTCCCCCTGGTGCTTCCCCACTGCATTTACAAGAACGTCCATGTGGATTCTCCCTTTATGGAGGTAAATTCTGTGCAAAAACAAAACACACACACACACACACACACACACACACACACACACACACACACACACACACACACACACACACGGCTGCTCTTGGATCTCTAGTAGGAGGTGTTTGGGATCAATTGTGGATAATTGGGTCTCCACGCAACATAATCTCACATTAGTACAGCCAGCTGTGCAGCAAACATGCACGCTCCCTGTTTACTGAGGGTAGGTGTGGTGTTTTGGGGTTGCATGTGTTGTACATGTGTGTGTGTTAGAGTGTGTTGTGCCTGTCCAATTGCTTGAATATGATCTGGAAAAAACCCCAGCATATAATTGTTTTCCTCGTTTCTCACTCAGTGTGAGTGAAACGCTGACCTACACCGCAATCTGAGGTATCTAAAAGCTGGGGTTAGGTGCATATGACATCACCAACCCTTTCTCTGTCTTTTCCCATTTTCCACTCAACGCAAGTGCAAACACGCACACACACACAGGCACACACACCAACAAGCTGTAACTTAAACAAAAAAGCTGCTCACACCAATTTTGTAATCAATGCCCACAGAAAATGGGATTCCTCTGGCCGCCGGCAATTAATACATTTGTGTCCTTTTTTAACACTAGTGAGCTGAGCTTGAAATTACCAATGACTGGCTCGTGCTCATTTGCATATTTATTGCAGTGGAGGACGAGGTGGTAGTGGCGGCGATGGTGGTGGGAGGGGTGTTGGGGGGTGAAAATTGGGGCGAATGATTGATGTGGAGTTCGCCTCCTGCATTACAAACAGCCCATTATTGGCCAGACAGAGGAAGGGAGAGAGAAAGACAGAGCGAGAAGGAGAGAGAGACACTGGGAGGGACTGGAAAAGAGAGGGAGGATGGAGAGCAGTCTAGCATACAGCTGATTAAAGTTGAAGACAGTGGGATCAGTCTGCGCCGGAGGTTTTTTGTCCTCCACTCCTCCTTCCCCCCCTGCCTGTTTCCCCTCTCCCTCTGTTTCTTTTGCACTCCCCCCCGTCTTGCTCCTACTCTATATTTTGCCGGGAAGATGGCCGTGGCGGGAGCATTAAAGGCATGTTATAATGGATGTTGACAAGGAGTGGACCAACAAAAGCCCAAGCCTGAGGATTTGCTTGAAAAGATTCAATCAGACATGTTTTCACTGCGATTAATTGGCGGACTCAGAGGGGGAGGAGGGATGTGGGGATGAAGGGATTGGTGATGGAGGTGTGAATTAGTGTGATTGTTCAGAGAGCAACCCCCACCCTACCATCAACCGCCCCCCCCCTCCTCTTTTCCACACACACCCGTGTGCTTCCCTCTGTCATTTTGAGCGATAGTTTGGAAATGTCCTTTGAATGATGCTAAAGAGCAAACTCGTCCGCCCTCCCACTTCCCTCCTCCTCCTCCTCCCTGTGAATTATGAGTATTATTTCAGGGAGGTGGGATGTGGTGAGCCAGAGAACAGGACTACACCACTTTGATTGGATCTGACCTGCCGCTACTTGTGTCAGATGCACACACACACACACACACACGCACACACACCAGCAGTTCACTGTCTGTGTGTGGTGTGTGATTAGCTTAGACAACCATGTCCTGATCATGACACAGCTCAAGAGGTAAAAGGGGTGTTGTTGACCCACTGTTACTCTGACCCTGATACCTCTGGTCACCTCACACACAGACACTCCCACTTCACTTTGACATTATGGGTGTGGAGGCCTGTCTTGGTTTTTAAGTATAATTTGATATGACTTGATATGTGAAAGAAAAAATCCTCCCTTATAAGACTAAATTTAACACCTGGTCTCACCACCATTTAAAATTCTCACAAGTTAAAACAAGTCTCTTTACTAGAACGAAACAACTAAACACAACAATTTGTTGATTTGTTCTGCTCTGGGTGTGTCCTGGTACCCCAGGGTTAAAGGCACCAAATGTAAAGTGCAATATCCCTGGTTCATTGCCAGCCTGGTACATTTCCACATACCATTACCCATTTCTCTTTATACCAACACATATATATATATATATATATATGTTTGTGTAAAGGATTTGTTTTTTTTATAAGATTCTACATCAATATAGTTTATTTATCATCATTTTCATTATCTATATTAAGCAAAACATTACATCACTAAGAGTAACAGTAAGAGACAAACTGAACCGGCTCGCTATTAATTAATGCTAGCCTAATTATTCTGTTATGCTATTCTCATCGCTAGCTCTTCCAAGTTCACCTGGTAACATTTAATTCAGTCCCTGGGAGCCTTTGAACCTCAACGTGGTCTGTTGGGTTTCCCCTTCAGCTTCACCAGGCTCTGAGCTCGGCCAGTTCCGACGCTGTTGCATGGTTTCAGTTCATAAGTGATCGTTTAGTGTCCCTGTGCATAGTGGTGTAGTGGAGAGTCTTGACTGGTGGACTGGCCGTCAGCTGCTGTTTTGCTCCCCAATGTATCAGGTGTATGGCATTTTCCACTAAAAAGGGAATAAACCCCACACCCTGTGTTGAGTGTCAGCCTCTCCCTTCCACCTTGCTTCTACACCCAACACTACACCTCTACCCAATTATAAATATATAAACAAACATCCTAATGGGTCATAGTTGCAATGGCGATATTTTTGCAGGAACGTCCGACATATGATGTAGTGGACGTAATGATGACACAAGGCATGCAACTGGAATTTTAATGGAATATTCTTTTAGCAACTTGGACAGCTGTGTTTAAAAACATTAACAAAACAAGGATTATATCACTTTAACTTGATCTGTGAGAAAGATCTTTTGGTTGATTGGTCAGTTGGGGAAATTCAATTTCTCCACAGTTACATGGAATGTCCTTTTAGGAAAATAACTGAGAATCCTCTGACTGTTCATCTCATGCTACGTCCAGTTTAATATTTCTTTATGCCAAAGTCTTCTGATTATGTTGGATTGAGAATAGGTTTAAATAAAAAGGTTACCTTGGTTAACTTTATTCCTGCAAATGATCAACATGTTTTGGTATTTGGCTTAAAGCATCACTGTTTCTTAATAGACCCTCACAATGATGCTACTATGTCTGTAGATTATTATAGACATTTGAGGCTAAATGGGTTGATTCGGTGTCAAACCCTGTCAAATCGTTTATGTTTATTATAGTTATGTGTCAAACTTAAAGATTAAAATAGGGAAAATGGAACAAGAGGTACCTTTAAGGTGACCCAGCAATAACAGACTTTCTACCAGGTTTCACACTCCGTGTATGCACCTGTAGTACCTTTGACTCACTGAGCATATTATGCAAATCCAGACGTGACATAAATTCTGCAGTGACATTAGCACTGTGATCTTAAGCCTGGGGGGAGGTGGGGATCCCAGGCAGCATCTGTGGCTGCTCGATCCTCCTCCCAGCATGTATCTCCGCCTCTCCAAACTTCAGATCCTCCTCAGAAGTGTTGCCGCAAAGTCGGCTTTGGTTCAGGGGGGAGGAGGAATAAGAAGTGGAGCAGGGAGAGTGCGCATACAGCAAATTGGCAGCTCCATCAAATTATACTGGCATTAAGGGGGTTTCGCAGGGCGTAATCCACACGCCAAAGCCAGCGCGCCCCTCCCTCCCTACAACATTTAACTTTTGTCGACGTAAACGCCACATTTCATGCTCTGCCATTAATCTGTCAGATTACAGGTTGCAAGCAGTGTGAGCAGGGTTTGGGTGGGGGCATAGGAAATGGGATGAGGGGCTGATTTGCAATAAATTCCCTCTATCTCGGTTTCATGTTGGGTGGCAGAGGTGGCTGGATGAAGAAGGTACCCCTCTGGTTAGAGCCACATGTGATCCTCTCTATGAACCCATCTCTTGTCGGAATATCCCACTGAACCATCTCTGCCAGCAACTGGCAATGGAGAGGTGTGCAATCTGTCCTGATCTCCTTCTGTTTCCATGCTATGGTCTCGTCTCTCCTACAAAGGGGAGGTGAAGTGATGCTCTAAGCAGATAACCCACCTGGGGACAGTTGTTGAGAAAAAGCATATTGTCCCATTGAGATTCTGCCCTTTCTCTCATGGGCATGAAGGACCTCACAGTGGGGGGGGCTCAGGAGGATCCAGGCATACTTTCTTATCGGTGAAGTGCTCTGGGAATAAGTTGACACATTCAGGGTTTGAGGATGCTACTGCACAGGGGGTGTGGCCCTCAACCTGGGGCTGGCGTAAGACTAGACCAGTTGGTGTTTGACTCAAAGATTAGACACTCAGTGTGTAATATAATAAACTGGACATTGATTTTGCTCTGGAAACATTTTTTTTCCAGTTTTGTCATACGCAAATTTGCCAGAAATAGATTCTAGTAACACCAAACATCAGGAGCATCAGGTCTGCTCTAACGGGATTCGTCTCACTCCTGGGAGTTTGTACAACAGAGAGGTGAGAACTGGCATCTTTCTCCTTATGGAGCTGAGGGCCACTCATACCCATACACTGCCACTGTCACTGCGCTGCCTCCTCACTGGAATAAATTGAATGTCAGCGATCACACCATAGATCAGGAGAAATAATAAATCACCCACTTGCGTCTCCTCCTGCCATGGATATGAATTCTGTTGGCTCCACTTGTGCAAACATTATACTGTCTCTATCAGCCTTTTCACCTGTCTCTGTTGTTCTCTATCTGTGTTTCTGTAGCCCGCATCCTCTGCTGTGTCTCAGGGCTCCTCTGCCAGCTTCTTCTGTAAATAGCCGTCTGCTTTAAGTGAGGCCGTGTGGAACTGCCACCTCTTGTTTATAACGCAGGCTTCTTACACATCTTCCTTTTGCTAATAGATGTACAGTCTACAGTTGACTGTTGTGTTTGTAAAGCGTGAAACAAGTAGCTCTCAATATATATGATATATATATATATATATATATAAAACATAACAAAATGCATTTGTTAACATGTCAGTAGTAAAGTTAAACAAACAACTCCATCTCTTTAGAAAATAAATGAGTCCACGGTGAAGTGCTCAAGGAAAAACTTCAATAAAAAGCTATAATCTGTCTGCCAATCAGCAAATGGCAAGTTGATAAAGTGATGAGAAAAGTTTTGTGTTTTGTTCCCATGGTGTCAGGAAAACCATAAATGAGTAGACTCTTACATTTTCATAATGTATTTCTCCAATTATTATTAAGCAAACACTGCAATCTAAATGACCATGGCCAATACCTTGGCCAATACAGCAATCTATCAGTCGAATATTGATTGGTTGGTCAGAGCTGTAATCTGCCACCATGAACACATTATTAGCACATTGATATCAAACAGCCCAAAAAGACATTACATGTGTTTCAAGAAAACACGGTTCTGGTAAACGTATTAGGCTGTGTGGTTGGACCATCACAAAAAGCAAATTACAGCAGCCTGCAAAGTAACTTCTAAAATGTGTGCAAAAAAGAAAAAGAGAATTCTAAGGAAGCTTCCTCTCTGTGCACAAATGCCTCAATTCTTTTGAAACATCTAAGGAATCAAGTTGGGAACACTGGAGACCTTGAAGGGTGCGTGCAGCTAGTTATAAACAGAAACGTGATTAAAATGCATTTGCCAGAGCTTCCGAGTCTTGACAAGCAGCCTATACAAGCCTCACTATGTTGGAGAGCCTCGCTGCTCCTCAGCAACGCCAGGGCCTCGCTGCTCAACTTTGCTGTGACTCAATTCCAGCGCTTCGTCACCCCTCCAAACTGATGTTAACACAGAGAGGAAAAGTACCGCTACAGGGTCGAGACTGCTGTTTGGAACCGCACGGAACAAGTCTTGACTACTTAAATCCTCTTTGATCTGCGTTTCCTGGAGAGGGGATTGTCTGCTTGGTCCTGTGGTAACACTTTTGTGCCAGCGAGTGCTCTTTGCATCATCCCTCCCTGCGTGAAGACGCCTTGCTTTTGCCGTCCTCTGCCTTCTTTCTCACATGGGCATGTGCACAAATACGCATGCAAGCGTACATTTGCAAATCCACACACACACACATGTTTCTGTCAAACACATTCACTTCCTGTCTTTCTCCCCCCCCCCCTTTCTCTTTTTTTCTCTCTCCATTTTCTCTTTGACTTCCACAGACACTAATTCCCTTTCTTCAAGGACAAGCATCTCACGGCACATCATCTGAATAAGACTTTGAGTCGGCATGGCCTCCCAGGGCTTAAGTCCGCGGAGCCCTTCTTCCCGATCCCCTTTTTAATGTTTTAACACCAGCCTTGTGCCGTCAATAAATATTAACATCCTGAGGGATGAGATATGCTCTGGTTAGGCCGTCTGTTCACCACATGGGTCTCAGGGTGGCTGTCTCTCCGCTGATACTGAGGAAGGATTGTTGAGCAAGTGACCCAGACTTAAAGAGCAAAAAAATCCAACCATCAATTGGGCCACTAAACCAGAGGACATCACACAGTTGTTCCAGTACGAGAGGGAAAAGAAGAATTTCCGCTGCTTTTAAGACAAAGACTTGCTTTGGTTTTCAGTTCTGACAGCCGGAGTTGATTAGCTTCAAGCCTCAAGTTGCTATTCACATAAACAGACATGGGAAAACCCAAAATAATTAGACTTGTCAATTCATATCCTAATGCCACAGCTTCCTGTGTTAAAATGAGAAAAGTAGGATTGAACTGGACATTTCAGCTGCTGGATTTTTCTTAACCCTGTCTCCTAGAAACTATGTTATAATGGTACTAAACATTTTGTAGGAAACATAATCATTATGTTCACAATGTATTTTTTGACAGAATGAAGTGCTATAGATCTGCAAGGAGGTGAATAGCAGCCATACAAAGCATATGGTGGTTTGCTTCAAAGTCCCATCGGGGGTTTAGGAAACAAAATCCTGTGGCAACTTTATTGATATGTTCAGTATCAGTGTATTTCATGAAAGACAGAGTGGAGTTTTCTTCAAGCAAAAAGAGGGCAGGGGGACAATGAAGCAACATACGTCTGGACTGTGTAGAATATATTGGGAATGTCATTGCATCAACCAATGGATGGACTAAAAGACTTTGGAGATTATTGTGAAGAAATGTTGCAACCTTTCGGGATAATGGAACTTTGGGTTTTTGATTTTAAAAAACTTGAATCATCTTTATTGTAGTATGCTATCAGAACATTGATTAATTTAATACACTGCTAAATTCCTAAAATGCCTCAGACGTATATATGGTGCTTAGGCTAGCATACAGACTTGTAGCATGGAGACAGCTAGCCTGCAATAAAATGCTGAAAGCTGAATTGTTTGTGATCCATTTTTTATATCCACGCTCAAAGAGCAATGTAAAAACACTTTTTCTTTCAGTTATACATTGTACCTTTTTAAGAGTGAACACTTAAAAGGGATCTAGGCCAATTGTTTCCCCTTGATTTGAGCCTTTATCATTAGCTTGGCTGACTTGACCTTGACTCCAGCTCTGTTTTAAATCCACAAGCATGAGATTGTGTTTCCAAAAATGTTCAATTATTTTTTTGTGTATTTGAAATCGATGCACACCACTAACCAATTAGCTTGATTCTGTTCAATCAAATTCTTTTTTTCCTCATTCCAAGTGGCAACAGGTCAGTAATGCAGACAGTTCCAGCCATCAAAAACATGAGCAGTTTGATATAATTCTAGTCCCAGAATTGAATAGCACCAGAGTTGGACTAACTGAGTAAAAATGTGTTCATTGCCTGAGCTGATAAACTCCAAGGATTATCCATCAAGAGAAGCATCTTAATTTGTTGTGTTCCACCACTCATTTATTGAGGGTTTCACTTTTAATTTGTCACGTTCTGTGTATGCCTGGGACTTTAGTGACTTTGAAAATGGAATGATCAATCAGTCTCGCCATTTAAAAAGCCAGAGTCATTGATAAAACGCTATCTAGGAAACACAAATGTTATCAGAAGTGCTCTCCTGTAATCAAATCAGTGCCTAAGGAACCTGAAAACATCCAACTTTTCCAAGTTTCCCTACTCATACAGTACAAGCCTGGGCCTGATTACTGTAACTGCAGCAGCCACACTCAGTCCTCTTCCCTTGTCCCTGACTCCCAGCTCCCACCTCTGAGCCCAGATTCATTACAAGCTGTGGCCAGGGTATTAAGATATGGCCGCATTAACAAAGTTGTCTCTGTATCTTAATTGAATCTACCCCCGCCAGACCGAATCTGGATTATGTTTACCTGAAATATAAGCGGCTCGGCAGACGGAACACGGCCCCACTGATAAAACACTGGGTTGTCCCCCCCTCCCCAATCCTAATCCCCAACTGTAATTTGTTCCTCGATGGATGTAGCCGCAGCGATGGGAACCCCTGATTGGGATTCATTCTGAGAACAGGAAAAGCATCTGCAGGTAAGTTCATCTATTAAATAGTGATGGCGTATCTGTGTGTGCAGGATGTTCACATAAATTGTGCATGGATCTGCCTCTAAACAGTCGACTTTAGACAATGTCCTACTGTCTGTGATCCTTTAATTGTGTAAATGCCGTGTTACAATTTCATTTACAGAATTTATGGAGACTTGTCTTTGCCTTCCAAAACGATCCTTGTGAGTTCTGTGAAATATGCTTCTGTGTATTCCCAAACAATCCAGATTGGGATGATATCGAAAATCAGGGGTGAAACCCATCACGACATCAGGGAGGGACACCCCTGTTTCAAATGAGAAACAGGGGTGTCCCTCCCTGATGTCCTCGTTGTCCAGAGCTATGTGATTGCAATGTTACACCCCTGCATGAGACAATTCTACACAATCTAAGGAAATATGAGGAAGGATTTTACCATTCTGGAAAATTATTACTACAATCCTTTTTATTCTTCTTTGCGAATTGCACTGTGGCAAGAGTTGGCAAAGAATTCTGTGTTGGCACCCCACCACCCGGTGGTATCCCTTTTTGTCTTTTCATAATTTTTACGTGTTACTATTCTGCCGGTGTTTGTGATGTATGGAAATGAAATAACCCTAGGTTGTTTTTATATCTTTCATAAAATGGTTGACTGAAAAGTGAGTTATTTTTTCCGTTAATCTGTATTTTTGTGGAATGATTAAAATGTTGTTTAATCTATTATATTGGACACATGCAGTATCTAGTTGAAAAAAAGGAAAGTGTACATCTTTTAGATTCATTCATGGTAACAATGGAAGTGGTAAGGAATTGTCAAGCCATGGAGCGAGCCGAAGTGTAAGACCAGCTTGCTCAAGGGTAAACTTCACCCTGGGACTGACACTCCACTTCCCCCAACCCCAGAGTCTGGCTGAAGACCAGCGACCGACGGTGGTTCAGCGCCTGTGTGTGCGGTGGATGGACCAGCCACTGTTGGGGGTCCTATATGAAGGATGGCTCTGGATGGCGACAGTAAATTGGGGCAGGTCATTCGCCTTTTTGTCCTTCACAGGGCACCGTACCCACACCAACCCATTTCGTTGACCCCACTAACCACCTCCTCCACTCCCAACTCCAACCTTTTCCCATCCACAGCTCTCCCCTCCCCCCACTTGATCCCTCCTATTTCGAATGAAGGATGAGGCACTGATGCACTTTGCTCTGTCATCACTTCCAACGTAGTCTCATGAAATGGTTTGTATGATATCTTATGAAATGTTATGGACACATTTTCATGTGAATTAACAATCCTCACCAACCTGTGCATCAGCTGTGTGTGCTTCTGGTTCTCTGCTCTGGAGTTTGTATGGATTCTCAGTCAGTGAGTTACTGACTGTCATAAATGTCATAAGTCATATCTTTGTGGTTGGATAAGTGGACAGGAATATGTGTAACCTTTCTGTATACGCATTCTGTTGTGATGCTGCCAAATGTCTAATCATGATGTTCGATACTTCCTCATGAAACCTGCGTCTATAGGATTTTTCTTGGCAGATTCATCAAGAATATGTTGGGAAATGTCATGAGTTGGAGAGAAAAGAGGCACATCGAGCCAGCCTCTTCTATAAGGCACTTAACCAAAGTAAATAGTGCATTAACAACACGTAATATAGGCCTTTTGTATTGATAGCAGTGGTATATATGATCCACAAAGTTTACGATTGCTACAAGAAAAATGAAGGGGAAGGGGGTTAAATGATGAAAGATAGGTTGCTGACTGGAGTTTAAAATGTGACCAACCGAAACAGGGGAACATCAGCCACTGTCCCCGTCTCCGAAGTCTCAAAATTCAACTTGACGAGCGAGTGACTGTCGCATGGTGTTGAGCAGTCGCAAGAGTGTAGGATAAGTTTGCGCTCAACTCAGCCCTGTGCTCACTATAGTTGTGCACGCAGAGTAGAGTTGCTCACCAACATCAAATGATGGTACGTTAATTGAGTCAGTGTGTGGTAGAGTATTGATGGTGCCAATGGTTTAACCAATGGATTTTGATAAAGAAAGAATCTGCTGTAAATTTGAAAGAGTCGTGGAACAGGTATTTGTTCACACTGCAGACGGCAACAATCAGTAATCACATAGAAACTGTGTGAATGTATGTCTAGAAAGACGGGACTGATTGAAACCTGCTCTGAATTGCCAGTTTATTATTTACAGCCGGCTAAAACTAATGTGGTCTACATATACAGTATAATCCTGTTTTGATGAAGGTCAAAATATAACAGTCAATTGGGAGGTGGTAAATGGTCTGCATTTCATGGTGCTGTTGAATTGCAAAAGGTCGCTGGCCTTGACAGTCCTTGCATAGTTAAATAAAATAAATTGCTACTGAGAAGTTAAAATGAACATTAATTTTTAACAGCTGACTTTTTTGTACTTCCATGCTGATTTTAGAGACATTAAAGTTGTCATAAAATATGTCTTATAATAAAAAAAATGTTTTATTGTACATGAACTATGCCAAAAAAAGAGGGCATTCTGGTCAAACCTTGGGACGGCCCACTTCACTGTCTGTTATGTAAATGTAATGCAAAAATAAAAAGTAATGACCTGAGGTACAGTAGAAGTTTGGTGGTGGGATTTATTGGTGGTAGATTTTTGATGGAGTGTTCCTTTTAGATTGCTGCTGCCCACTCTAATTATACAAATACTCTTCAGACATGGAGAAAGGCTAAACAAAGATACTCCAGTGTGTGCGCACACTTAATCGTCTCAGCTCTGAGCTGGAGGGGCCACTTTGACAGCTCCCTTACTCCAGACCTTCCACAGGCAAGGAAACAGGTGCTGGGGGCTACACACATACACACATACACACACTATCTGCACTCTAACCACACACTCTTATCTCAGGCAGGAGGGCTTTAGATAGAAAACACGCTGTACAGTAATTACCACCTCCCTCCCTCTCCCCATCTCTCTTCCTCCCTCCCTACCATCCTCTACTACTTCTCCACTTCCCAACTTTCCCATCTTTCCTCTCCGTCACTCCCCCCTGTGGGACATCTTCATCCTTCTCTCCCGTGTTTGAGCTCATCCCTCTACCTGCCTCCTCCACCTCCCGCTGGCCAAGACTAAGCCGTGTGTAGCCTCGCTGCTGGGATGTCATAGACAGAGAGACAGAAGGCCCCCCAGGGCTTCATGGCGAGTCAGGCGCAGTCGGCGTGCACTTGACGTGATGCAGCCTATCCTCGGGTGACAACACTGCATATTCGGTGGTTTCGCTAAAACCCCCACCCCTCTCTCTCTCTCCCAGTTACCTACTCTGTCTCCCATTCCCCCCATCCTGAAACAGATGCTCGGGACGAGGGCGGGCGCCAGTCAGGGGGGACGTGGGTTAATTGGGGTAGTACTGGGGGTTAATTTCAATTAAAACTTCAACTAATGGAGGTCAAGGAAGCGTCTGCAAACACCTGATTAAAACAAATGGTCCTGCCAGTCAAAACTTTATCTTGGTCAGCCTCCGGCAGAGGGTCCTGGAGTGGGAAGAATGCACAAAAAAGGGGGAGCAGGCTTAGAGAGAGAATGACTAATTGGGGAACACTTGTTTGCACAACATCTGCATGGAGATCAGTGACTCAAAGCTTTATTTTAGGCTTTATTTTTTTGGTTTCCTTAGTGATAAGTGATACAACTTTTTCACTATAGTCCAAGACCATTAAAACTCTGTTAATCACAGGACAATCAAGGTTCAAAATCTAAATTTAATGAGCTGAAAAACAACCTAGATTTTGAATGTGTTAGAGGGGAGATTTTGCCTAGAATATGATCACCAGTGGGGCAATATTGTCCAGATGTTGTCAGTTGAGGAAAAGGTACTAGGGTCAAATGAATCATAAAAGTTATCCAATGTGGAGATAAATGTGTTCAGCAATTTACATCTGGGAAAATCCAGTCTTTAATCAGGGGTTGTAAATCTTAATTTCAAAGTTGTAAAGTTTACATTTTGGCTTGAGGCTGTTTCTTGAAGTGTTAGAAAGTGCACATTTTGGCATAGCTGCGCCGCTAGTATAAAGGTCAGTGGGCACCACAAACATTGGAATTCCTCATCTTGGGATCACGAAGGTTCATACCAAATTTCATAAAATTTGTAATTCAAATCGATTAATTGATTATGGACAAACAGTATGACAGCAAAGATCGTGGGAATCTGATCTTTATTGCTAAATTGGATTATTTTTGAGGTGCCTGTTTATTCACCACAAGCAATATTCTAAACGCATGGAAGTTAGCTATAGCTACTTTGCAACACAGTCACAAATGTGGTACAGGGTGCATGTTTAGATGAAACACTCAAGTTTCCTTTGTAAGTTTTTCTACTCTTTATTTTACCTCTTTCTTGTCTTCATCTAAGTCTGTGATGCACATTAGACATAACCTAAGGAAAACAAACAAAGTAAATATCTCAACAGATATCCTTCCCACAAGTTGTATTAAACCATTCGATAGTATCTATCACGAGTAACTAGTCATCAAACTCAACAAGTGGATCATATCGATTTACAGATGAAAATTCTAGATATGAATAAAACGCCAATATTATCCCTGTCCTGATGTAAACTGTGGAGTGTATTCCAGCTCATGAGTGAATGAACAGCAGTTGGTGTGGGGGGGGGTGTTATCCACACTGTACCCAGGCTTGCTGTGCCACCCTGCTGCCAGCCTGCTCTGCCAGGCGTGGCGCAGCAGCTTTCGACATCTGGCGCTGGGCCTCAGGGAAATGGCAGGGGACGGGGCGCCCCGCCGCGGCTAAATATGGCGCAGGGTTACGCCACACGTCCCTAATCACTTAGCCACTGTCTGGCAGCTCACACCACCACTTTCCCCGATCCCTCATATATCAACACTGCTAGACATCTGTACAGCCACAAGGCATCTCTTTTTACAGCCTCTCATCACCTTCTTTTCTTCTTTACTATCCAATGATGGGTTTCTTCACTCATCCTCATCTATTGTCCTTCATTTCCAAAATATGTCCTCCATGTTTGCTTCCAATGCTGCTTTCTTTTCATTTTCTTTTTTCTTTTTTACTTTCTTCTATTGGTTTGTCTTTACTCAGTTAACTACATTTTTGTGTCCACCCTCTTCTTGGTGTGGATATTCCAGTCTTTTTCATTTTCTTTATTTTCTGAAGACCAATGTAAAGAATCATTTGATTCATCTTCTAATTGTCAGTTCTGTGTTCAGTGACTTTGTGTCGTAATCTAGCATCAAAATGTCCTTCAAATGTCTTTGTGGAACTGCTTTCATCTGACCCTTTCTCCACTTTGCTGCTTTTGGCACTGTCTGGTCCTTTGAATCTGTGATGGACCGGCGACCTGTCCAGGGTGTGCTTCTCGCCCAATGTCAGCTGGGATTGGCTCCAGCCCCCCTGCTACCCTCAAAGGATAACTGTTAAAGCAATTGGATGGGTAGAGCTTTTCATACTTTTCCATTTTAAGCTACTGTGCAGTTTTCCACATCTTCACTTTGGGTGTTTTACCTCCACTAAGGGGGTCATGTTTTCCCCCCTGTCCATTTGTTTGTTGGCTGGTTTGTTTGTTTGTCTGTCAGCAGGATTTCACAAAAACTACTGAACAGATTTCCACAAAACTTGATGTGACATTGGCCCATAACATTTTGGTGCAGAACCAGGATTGTTTCTTTAACACATTTTGACATTTTCACAGAATGTTTTACAACCTGAGACAGATTGGGCCAATCTGAACTATGTATCTAACATGGAGCAGGTTTTATAGTATGACTGACAGGTCGGCCACAGTAGCATTTGTTTGAACAGCCAACTTGGATGTGACCAGTATCAATCACACTCTATGGTATATTTGATCAATTTCTCTATTTCTCATGCTTTTGGGTCAGTTACATGGTCTCAGGTTGGTTGGCATGAAGCTGCCATTTAATTAAATTAATATTTTTTGTGTTGTACCTTTTAGTGTTTGTGCAAGTAAATGATCAACCAGGCATCAGCCAATGCCTGGACTCATGAGTCTGATTAAAGAATGCAGACATATTGAGCATAGCGTTAGATCAAGCATGTCACAAGGTCAAGCTCAGCCACATTCCGGTACGTCACATGACAGCAGCAGATCTCTATACCAGCCCACATCAGCTGATGGCTCGACTCATGTCCTTCTACATATCCAATTGGCAAAGCTCGTATTGCGCGTTCTATTTAAGCTGCTTTACCTGCCTACCCTTCCTGCTCCCACTGCAAGCCACTTCATAACCCCACCTCTCACTCGGACATTTGGGTTCACACATACAGCCCCTACTGAGAAAGGCCGGAGGATCTCCAGAGTTCAGAGCAATGACACCACACATTGCACATTGTAGACAAAGTGATTTGTTTCATGACGTTTTTGTATCAGGACATTTTCCCATTCCATTCCCAGACGGACTGACATAAAACTGTTTTACCTAAATTTGGATGCATGTCATCTAAAAAAAGAGCATTTAATTGAAATGAGTAATATGTGACTAAATATTAAATACACTTCTATGTACATGCATGATTTTCAGAATCCATCACTGTCTACAAAGGCATTGTTTGTATGTGAGGACAGCAGTAAATAATAGTGCTTAAGGAGCCATTAAGCCAGCAGCACTGTTTTGGAGGGTTATTATTGTTATGATTATAATTATTTGGTGCTGCTATCATTGATGCTGTTATTATTGATTACACCTATTATTATTATTATTATTATTATTATTGTCACTATGACAACCCTATTGACAGTGCTTATATACACAGGTTACACAACAGTTCCCGCCCATTACTCCCTTTTCAACCTAACTGTCCTGACCATCCCCCAAGCCCCCCTCCCCCACCCCCCCCCACCCACCGCCCACCCTGAGCTTGGATTTGTCAGAGGTCTCTTCTTGTTGAAAGCGAGTTATTCTTTTCTCCACTGTCGCCAAGTGCTTGCTCAGTTTGTCAACTGCTGGATTTCTCTATGATATTGTAAGGTCTCAACCTTACTCTGTAAAGTTCCTTAAGATAATGTATGTTTTGGTGATTTGCCAAACAAACAAAAGTGAATTGAATTGAAAGTTGGACATGGATGGCCAGGCGGACACAGCCACAAAGGGGTCTGGCTGGTGTCCACCTGATAATAAACTTGTTATCTCTTGCTTGTAATAAACTCCAGCGCTTGGGGAAAATGCCAGCAATAAGAAACAAGGCAGGAGATTGGGAATGGGAGCGGGCAGGTGTGATGGGGAACAGGCGACAGAGTGACAAAAGGTGAGAAAGAAATGTGAGGAGAAAAAGTGGGGATATCAGATTATAAGAAGAGGTGATACTGAGAGAGAGAGAGAGAGAGAGAGAGAGAGAGAGAGAGAGAGAGAGAGAACAGCGGCTCTGTCCTGTGTGTTTCTCTTGTAGCAGCTGTCACTGTGAGTAGTTTTAACCGATGGGATCCCAGATCTGTGGCTCACCAATCATTATCCCTTGTCACAACTGGAAAGCGTTAGCACAAACATACAGGGGCAGAAAGATGGAGAGACAAGGCACTCCTCTGATGACAGCATGATATACTGCACTGAGGCACTGAAGGCTGTGTGTTGGTCAGCGGAAAGATTAGGGCCCTGCATACTCACACACTGAACCATTTATCATCTTTTCATCTCAGATGCTTATGGACAGATAAAGAAAGTGTTTGAGTTTTCATGTGGAGTCACTAAAGTCTCTGTGTCAGCCGGCTGATGCAGTATAATAGGCTCTGTAACACTTTAACCAATCACGATACAGCACTATTTCAAATTCCCCATTTGTGCGAGAGCATTACTTCACTTATTTATGATTTTAAAAGATGTGATTCATTTCAACTGACTGTGATCACACCATGAGGGATGTGTGAATGATTACTGAGTAGGTGTCTCATTCATGCTACATGGTCGAATGACTTGATACAACTTTTATCTAATTTAAACCTGATTAGGAATGAGCATGTTTTCTCCATGTGTACTTGTGATGTACTTGTTAGTGATGGTATGAACTACAGTGCAATATCGGCACAACATAAAATTCTAAATTAGCCATTGATGTCTTTGACTCACATATTTATGTTAGCTTTCTTTTGGGGGGGGGGGGGGATTATTCTTAACTAACATTTAGATCACCCTTGGTATAATTTTGAAATTTCCAACTGTAGCGCCTCCTTGTATCAGAAATGATATTGTACCAGGTGTAGATCCACACCTCTGTAGTCAGATCTGACCTGAGGACACAGAAGTAAAAGACCTGAAATCAAAACACAAAAAAATTGGTGTTTTTCTTGAAAAACATACACCATCAGTAACTACCTACTAACTCCACAAACGTCTGTCTTTCTGTTTGTGCAGCACATATTTCGAAAACCATTAATCTTATCGGCTTCGCACGTCGCACGTGTATTGAGCTGGTCCAGGGGAGTGCAGTGCCAAGGCACATTGATATTTCAGAATCTTCTTTCCCATTGTATCGTGTAAAGTATCAATGGGTAGGTACAGTAGCTAGGAAGTGGTTGAGTGCTTACATGTACAAATGTTAATAGCTAATGGGCTATCAAATAAGTAGTTTTATCTTGAAATATGATCCTATTTTCGCTATCCATTATCTATTATTAAAGACTGTGAAATCAAGGATTTGTCAAATTTTCCTATGTTTCTACTATATGCAGCCTGGATCACAGCACTAAGTCATTTTGCTGTGGATAATGACTGTTGATGTTGCCCCATAAGATTATATTGCGGCCACTGCCACTGTGCCAAAGCTGAGCAGAGGCGTTCAAAACATTCTGTAAGTATCATTCATTTGTACACACACGTTTATAAAAAATAGGGCCCAGGTTGAAATAATACTGGAATTCTCATTCAGGCCAGTTCCATACTGAAGAAAATACAAAATGTGGGGCAGGCTCAGGAACGTTTTGTGGTGGCCTTGCTGTATCTAGGTACCCTAAATGAAAGCAGAACATTAACCAGGCATCCCAGAGTAAAACATACATCCCCGGGTCAGAGAGCTCTGCAGGCCATGGCTCCTCCCACAGGATGATGACCCACAACATACATGTAGTACAGCTCTGAAGTCGCCTGCTGTGAGTCCAGATCTTCATCCATCCGAACATCTGTGTAAAAAGCTTACACTCGCAGTGAAGTGAAAGCACTCATCAAACTTTAGAGCTGAAGTAGTTGAGTTGAGCAGAACCACCGACTGATTTGTTTGATGAAGACCCACAAAAGACTTTTGTAGTGATTGACTTAAAAGTGTGTGAAACTAAATATTTGGTTCCTGAGATTTTTGTCGATCGTGTTTTCATTTCCTGTGTTGATTTAAAATTGTATGTTGCATCAAAATTCATAAACCATGCGTCTGTTCTGTTGAATATGAAATATAACATAAACGATGCACATGACATTAATCAATTTTAACTTGTTTTAGATGGAGAAACACTTTTTGAAAAAAATGTATCCACACACGTATGTTGAGAATAGCTCTTGTGATGATAACTGGCTGTCGATTGCTTCATCTCAGTTTTATCCATGTTTTTGTCTGCTAACACATTATAATCTTTGCCTCACTCCGTGGTCTACAACCTGCTTTCTCATTCCCCCTCAGCCCACCTTTACTGACCCCCACCCCCCACGGCAACCCATACCACAGCTCAGTCTCCCGTTCTCCAGCGATTCCCACCCATGATAGTGTTGCTAATCCTGAATGGAATCGCTCTGGTACACCCGCCATCACTTCACGTCTCCACCCTGACAGAATGGAGATGATGAGCCTGAAATCTGCTCTCTGTGGTGGAGGATTTAGATTGTGCGTGTGCGTGTGTGTCTGTGTGTCGTAGGCAGGGGTGGATGGGAGCATGTGTTAACAAGCCTATCTGCCCATCCAAGTGTTAATCTGTGAGATGCCAGCTGATACAGTAGGACAGGGTGGGCTCGGCTCCCTTCATGCCTACCTGCCCACCAGTGCCAGTCTGTCCTCCCTGTGGAGGCGCAGGACTTTGCCCTTCGATCCCTCTGTGCTCAGGCACAGGTGGCACTCAGTGTGCATCAACACCCCAGCCTCCCTGTGTTTGTTAGAGCTCAGTGTGGTTATGTGCGTCTGAGCTCATGTGTCAGCCTCAACTTTGTGACAAGGAGGATAATCTCCGATTCCTCCCTGCAGGTGGTAATGTTTGTGCATGTGTGTGTGTGTGTGTGTGTGTGTGTGCGTGTGTGTGTGTGTGTGTGTGTGTGGTGAAGGGGGATGTAGTTAGACCGATGGTGTGATACCATATCAGGCAGATACTGGCCTTGTATTACACCTTCAAATATCAATTTCTGTCACAGCAGCTATTGCTCAAATTACAAATTTTCAGTTCCCCTTAATTAGTGACTTCCTGTTTTGCACCAAACACACCCTTATTCATGAAGATCAAACGCGAATGAGTTAGGAATCAGGTCATATTTACACTCTCCCGGATACATTGCAGGAAAAAGCTGAGACGTGAACGTAGAAACAGGATGACAAACCCCCACAGAGGGCATGAGGGGTCACTGAATGGTTTAAAGAGCATGACAATTATTTGAATCTCATGCTGTGGTCTTCTAATTCACCAGATCTCTATCCAATTCACTCCCATGGGAGATTTTGGACTAACGTGTTAGACAGCTCTCTACACCACCGTCTCGAATCACCACATCAGGGAAGATCCCTTCCCTCACACAAACAAGTGCGTCCAAAGGTATGACTGCCTGAGATGATTTTCACCAAGAAAAAAACGAAACTAAAACTTAAACAAATAATTATGAAAGATCTGTTTTAGGGATCACATTAACTAAATAACTTGCAGTCGAGGGAAAGGGGTAAAAGCAGCAGGGGGCACACCTGGCACACCAGATGTTGTCTTTGAGCACCATGGACGTGTTATCAGCCTAATCACCAGTGTGCCCGCCCAAGCCGAGAGCTGGCTATGGTAAGGAAGAGTTACAAGTCCATGACCTCAATATATAAATCAGTTAAATAAGAGTGATAATTGTTGAAGTTAATGACTGGTATGAAATATTAACCTCTTACCCATGCAATCCAAAGGTATGACTATTGATATATTCAAATATCCCACAATGGCCAGAACGTGCTGCAAAAACGTTTGAGGGATGTTTGGCTTTGACTCTGAATCCAAGTCAGTAAAAGTCAAAGCCAGATATTTTTCTACTTCAGTCTAATAGTGTCAATGTCACCGGCTGAACCTATCCATGAACACAGGTATGTGTGTGTGTGTGTGTGGGCGTGCATGTGCAGCTCAGTGTCCTGTGGCTGCTCTCCATACCCACAGTGTCTTGCTCAGTGCAGCCTGTCCTGGCCATCTGCCACTGCTGGCCCCAGGCAGGAGGGCTGCAGGCTGGGCACTGGGCCCCCGCGGACCACTCATGGTGTGGTGGTATACAGTGAGCAGTAGGGCCGGGCATCTCACTGTGTTGAGGACTACACTGATTGATAGCATGTTCACAAGCAAAGTAATGATTGTGTCTGTTTGATTCACAATTACCTAGGAACTACTGGGCACCTTTTCTATTAGTAAGCAGTTTTACAGCGAATTGTAATATAGGTTGTAAACCTATGTTGAATACATTTTAACTACTTAGCATTTATAAGCAGTATATAAACATTTACAATGACATTGAACACAGTGTAATGTATAGTACAAGTGTTCATGTGGACAGGAAGTGTTTGTTAGTGTATTTGTCTACTGTTTTATTATCACCTGGTTTATAAAGTGAATAACTGAACGATTGATAGCATGTAAATGGTCGTATTAGACACCATCAGTCTTTTAATTGCTCCAAACATGTTAATATTAAAATAAGAGACACTAGTATGTCATGACAAAGTCCACATGGGGAGGGGGTGCAGGCGGATGGATTGGTTGTCTGACAGATAATGTTTCTTTTAAAGATGATCATGACCACATTGGAATACAACACTATAGATTCATAGACAGATCACTTTTAAAAGTCAAGAAAAAAAAAAGATATGCTTTAATACAAAAACACCGGCTGGTTTACTATTCATTAGTAATGATTGGGAGGAAGTTGTACAAGTAAATGGCAAAGAGGTACGATGCTCTTCCAGATGATGATGAAGTTATTGGAAACTACACCGTATTAGTACCTCCCTTCACCTCTCTAAGATCACTGTCAACCAAACTCTACTTCAGATCGATGGCTTGCCCCGGACACATTAGTGTAGCCGTGTCTAGTGACGCACACTTCAGGAGTGACCCATATTAAGGCCGCTGGCTTCAGTTAATTTTCCATCCAGTACAGTAAAGCGACTGAACCATGACCTGCCTTTGCATGGCCAGCTCTGTAAATGTCACCCGTGTGGCCCGCTCATTCATTTCCCACAAAACAAATTCCCACAAAAGGCTTGAACTGTAAGTGTATTTAAAAGGCAAAAGCAGCCAGTCTTATCCAGCCCTGATTTTTTTCCCACAAGCTAGCGGTGCTCTTTTAATTTCCCTCTCTGAAAGGTCAGTCGCAATGTTCTCCATCTCCGCCTTAATTGATTCTTTAAATGCAGCTCGTCTTGTGCAGGTGGAGTCGGGGAGGAAACTAGAGATGTGTTTGCCTTCCTTTAGTCACAGTTAAAGGCCTGAAAATGGTCACCCATCTTTTCCTAATTGTATTGGCTGTGTGTAAATGTATGTTCCCAGAGCTTCCCACAGCCGGAATATGTTCTCCTCTGGCATATCCAAATGTGGACATAACAATTTGTAAATGGAAAGAAAATTGCCTTTTTTTGCTTAAATTGTCAAGGTGAGCTTGTTTTCTGATAAATACGCTGAAAGTGAGTCTTAGTTGTACTATATGCCAACATTTATTAGAGTCACTCCCTGATATTTTTCCACTGGAGGGATTGTAATTTACCGAACAACCGATCCATCCTGCGTTTTTCTGCAAGCGAGCAAGCAGCTGCACCTGGAGGACCTGCTTCTGTTTCATGAGGAAACCTTTTCAAACAAGAGCTTTATTAATTACTGGTTCAGCTCAGTATAGAGTCAGATGTTCCGGCTGGTTTAGGCAGAGTCGTATTTGGGAATAGACGAGCAGGTTGTCGCCCGCGATGGCAGCAGCTGGTGGAGGTTTGTTGTAATTAACTTAAGACGTCGAGGCTACATTTAAAAGTCCAGTGCTTGCATTTCATTAAAATCACAGACACTGCACTAAACACCTGATGCTGGGAAGAGACTGTATACGGAGTCTTTGATGGGGGGGGGGTGTTAGCTGCCATATTGTGACCCTGTGATTCATTTGACCCACGTGACCTCATCGTCAATACGATTTAAAACCAGGATAAAACTGGGATAACATGCGCAGATTTATATTTCCTACAAATGTAAAAGACAAACTATGAGCAACCTAATGAACCTTTCCTTTATTAAATACTTACCAAAATACATATGAGCAGTTAATTCAATTTAGTGCAATGTTGTGTGTTCACCTACTGGAGGACTTCCCTCTCCTTGTGCTATTACACGTATTTCATTCCCTATCATCTTGCAATCATCTTCTTGTCACATTTGATATAATGATTAAAGCTGTAATTATGTGTTCCCTTTAATTCAAGTCAAAGGTTTGACATCACATACCGATGAACATTGGGTGTTTTTTTGGGGTAACAGTGCCCAGGTATTATATACAACCTCTGAAATGTTGCTTTTGGTTGAAAACGTACTAGATCACGACACAGCCCTGTATCTTTGGTGAGAATGAAAGGAAAGCAGCAGCAGAGAGGTTCAGACGTCACACATACAGTATCTCCAGTAAATTGCTTCACTAATCTAGGCCTACCGAATACAGACTCACTGTGCACTGCGAGGTACATAATGTGCGGGAAGTATAATCTAAATGAAAGTGTGACACTGATTGCTCCCTGCACCTTTGTACAGAAATGTCATATTCTTGACCTTTTGAGCAGTCAAACACATTCCGGTAAAGATGTGAGAAGAAGAAATCTGACACTGGGATGGAAATAACCGGGCTTCCTTAGTTTTATATCAAATCTTAATATTTATTGATACAGCACATGACAGTGAAGGTGTTGTTAATGTCATCACATAGAACCAAAAACCGAACAAAGCAAAATATAGTTGAATCGACCAAAGATCTGTATAATGGGTTAATCTGATGAATCTCTTCACAGGTAATATTGGATCTCTGGTCTCAGGCACCAACATGCCTGTGAACAGCCCCGAGTTCAGGTGTTAAAGCTGGAGCCCTATCTTGATCTAGCTGTACTGACCTTTCCTATCCGTTGCTCAGCCGTGGCCGATATTGTACAACGGAGTTTTATCAATAAAGAGTTTTTGTCTTTGAAACGTTCCTCCATCTGTTTGCGGCCTCCCAAATGTTTGTGAATGATAATAGCTATTAATTTGGCTTTTACAGCGTCACTGTCTGTGAGAGGAGCATCTGGAGCGTTTAGTCACACCAATAAAATGCATGTATAGACAATGAGGCACTCAAATTTGACCATAAAGCTCCATCTTCTTGAGCTTGCTTGGCCATCCAGTGCAGCTGCACAGACACGTTGGTCATGAAACAACTGGTTACTGCCTTCTGTTACGACATTAACTGCTCTTTCTCCAATTCTTTCTGGCAAGAGAGTCCGTACCACTTGTGCATTTGTCTTGGTAACTGGTAGATATATTTTTTTGCCCCATTTAAGAAAAGAAGATAGTCCAGATGGTAGTTTGCTTTGTTGGATATTGGCACCCATAGCTCGTTGCTAATTGGATGTATAACTGTGTGATTGGTTTAAGTTCCATTTTCACTCCTGCCAATTTTTACTGTACAGTAGTTCCCTTTTGAAATGGTAAAACCGCATTCCAGGACTCTGTGGTTATTTGGTACCATCTGAATTTGCATTATTCCAAACTGGAAAAATACAATAAAGAACAATGTGCCCCTGATAACAGACCCTTCAATTTGTTCCCATTGTTGGCAGGCTAAAAGAACGGCTCACTTTTGTCAATGCCAAGATATCAGAAAAATGTTTCCATCATTTGAATAGAAGTAGTTGTGGAAATTCAAGAGATGAGCCTGAACTGAACATTCCGACACTTTACTGTGTCACTGTATGATGTGAGAAACAGTAGAAGTTAAACTAAAATTGGTGCAATAACATTAATAATGAGGTAATATAATGTCATATTTTTTCCCACATTTGTACAAAATCCCACACCATCTGCCTCAGGCTGCAGATTATTGGTGTCGCGTGTTTGTGCCACTGCACTCTTGTTATTATGCTTCAGAGCTATTGTGATTGGCCAGAGTTTATTTATTTATAACCACACCAATCTATATAAATAATCACATGGCTCTTTTGAATGTCAACTAACCAAAGTAGTTGTTACACATGGAGACACTATAGTTCATATGCCCAAGATCTACCATTTTGCAGTCGTTGCACCTGCGTGATTAATATGTCGCCCATTGTGTCGATGAAATAATGTATAATTCAGCCTAATTTAATCAAACATTCAGTCATTTTGGCTTCTCTTTTATTTCTACAACCTTGAGTGAGAAGAGGTCGGGGCTATGTGCACAGTGGTTGCTCTGCAGAATGACTTTTATGTGCACTTGTAGGTCCGATGTGTACTTTGTGCACTTTGGGCTGCCATGTGATCCTACCAAAACTATTTGTCTAAATAAAGTGTGTTAAAGATACCCATTGGATAAGTGGATACGCCTCCAAGTTAGCCAGGTAGTGAGAAGTGCAAACTAAATTTTCATTTTGAACATGTTCATGTTGGGTTTAACTTCCATAACCTCCGTCTAAGACCGTTGGCTTGTTTTGGACTTGTGTCTGAACAGGTGAGTTTTCTGCCCCATTAGGCAGCAATGAGTGAGTCCAGTGGAAATAATAATATATATTATAATAAATTTGAATTATCCTTTGACTATTATTTTGAAAATACAAACATAGAAACATTCTCTTCAAGTTTCAGAAAAATGTTTTATACTTGAGATACTGACCGTAACAAACAGAGTTAAAACTGGGACACTAGTCCATTCAGTCAAAGGTAACTCGATTAAAGATGTTTTGTTGGTAATATAATCATAGGCTGGGTTCGATTCATAATGTTTGTAGTTGTTGTGGAAATCTTTTGAGCTAAGGGACGAATTTTCTGGATTCCAAAAAGACGTAAAGAAGAAGCATTAATTGAATCCTAGGACTCGGTCTGCTCATCTGCAGGTTCTCTGTCTAGGTAGACTACACTAAAATGAGACGTCTTTTGTGGGAACATTTCGTATGCGTGTCACCAGCAGGTCCTGCCCATATTGATGCATCATAAGCTACTTTATAGCTGTCACACTTACTGCATCTCAGCTGACCACATCCAATTTTGCAGATTTTTCTCTTTCTAATTTCATGCCACGTCACATGTTGGCTACTACACGTTATTCTTCATGGAACTATATCACATCCATACATGTGTCAAGATTTTATACGATACATTAAAACCCATTAGACCCAATTTCTACAGCTCTGTAACTAACTGACAAACAGTTTGTTATGGCTTTTTACCTGATCCCACCCCACACCACATGTGTAGTGTTTTACGACCCTGCCTGCTGAGGCAACCCCCATTGGGGAATAAGCCGGCTGAATTCTGTCAGACAGACAATGCACTCTTCCTTTAGTGAGTGACCCGTGAGTGGCTTGTGGACACACTGCCTACTGACCGAGAGACCTGAAGTGGGAAAACTTCCCTCACAGCAGTAACTGTGATTGGAAATTAAACTGTACGACGGGATATTGTGGCAGAAAGCAAACGTGATGTCTTTGAACATTTTTCCAAAACATAAAGTATCAGTGTATTTAAGACTTGGCAAAGGCTATACGTGAGTTTCACAACATATCCTCATTGGGCCTCATTCACCAACCAAAGAAGAAATGTCTTCTTAAAACCCACTTATGCAGTTTTTTTCGAAAGATACTGACATTCACCAATGTTTCCTATCTGGGATTTATTCTTATGTAAGAACAGAATCTACGCGCACTGAAGAGCACTCTTACACACACTTGACAACTGATTGTGTAAATCACTTCCTGTGTTTTTTACTTCGTGATCCTACCATAATATTTTATCATTTTTATCCTAAAAAAAGATGGACAAGTTTCAATGCACTTTATAATTGTTTTAAACACATGAAAATGTTGAAGAGAAAAACAAACACAGAATATTTGGTCTATACCGCATAAGATAACACTTTTTAAACACCTGAACACGTTGAACAGGAGAATAATTAGTAACAAAAACAGTCACCCATCTTTAGAGTTTACACACTGGTGTTTACATATTGAATGGGTCACATGTTCCATAGTTTTACTGCTACAGCTTTTAGTTAAAGTCCAATTGAAGCCTATTAATTCTGAAAACAGAGTTTATTTCTGATCATAGAGGAGATTCAACGGCACCACACTGTGCGCACTGCACCCAGGTCTGTGGATGCATTGCTCCCTGTGTGCTCACCACGCACGGAGCGGGACCTGAACCCTAATATTACTGAGAACATTTTGTCTGAACCTGGCCCAGCATGTCTGGTCCTGATGGTTCCGTCAGGCTCAGGTCGAGTACCAACAGATGCTCAGCTGGGGGGTTCACCTGCAGTGCTGAGTTTCCAATGATGTGCAGCCCCAGCTCAGATCACTCTGTGCACCTTCCTTCTCTCTTTCCTTCCCCCTCTGTCTTTTCTGGGTTTGACAACGCTTGACTTCTGAGATTTTTACTTCAATTATGAGAGTTATCCCGATACAGCTTTCACTGAACATGTAACTATATTCCATGTATCGTTTTTTTGTGGTATTTCATGTTCACTGCGGATACTACAAAATTTAGCATCTTAAATAATATAAGAACACAGATGCAAACGATTCTGCTGCTTAACAACGCGTCATGAATCTCACGTTGAGTTTCCTTAGAGAACTTCTTAAGAACAAATTGAATTCTTAAACAGATATTGGTGAATGAGGCCCATTGTCTTTATAGAAAACAATCCAGCTGCAATTACGTTTCCTACAAAACATATTTGCAGTTTAGTTGCATAGGCATA